>NC_056750.1:308808680-308866180 GCF_019279795.1 Protopterus annectens
GTATTTTCATTGCACTGTGTTTTAATTGTATTCTGTTTTCTACTTCATACTTAAATTAGGAAAATGAACCAAAGCCGTGTCTCTTGTGAGTCACACAGAAATTAGATTTTCCCTATCCTTCCACCCTGATGTTGTTGTGTTCTTAAACTCAATGTCTCCCTACCTGCCTGCCCCTTATGTTAACTTAACCACATAATTCCTTCCCTTTTCTCCTTCATTGGCTATTGTCAATAAGCCCACATTTATCAATTTGTGAAGTCAGTCCTGCTTAAGCTATTTAAATTTATTTGCCATACCACTGTATTCCACTGAGCCAGAATAGCAAGATCCCACCTTGATACAATCCATCTTGCTCTTCTAAAATTTGTGGTGCTCCCTTTCACTGCTAAAGCTTGAGTTGCCCCCTCTTTTATGTCTAACTGTTTAGTGTACGCTGCAGCTCTTAGGGTATTAAGCATTTTTTCGTCTTAACTTTGCAATCTGCAACACCTGATTCAAGACCACTTATCACTGGAGAGCCTACATTCTACCTCTCTGTAGTTATCTTGGGATTGGTGCTTCTGTTTTGCTCCTGGTTAGAGTAGGAGCACTGGAACATTATTTCCTGAAGACTGCTAATCACCAGAAAGCCTGATAACTGCTTCATAGGAGCTAGCTTGGAATTTGTGCTACTGTTTCGCTCCTGGTGTGAAAAGGAATAGCAAGTCATTGATTCCTGACTGTCTATGATTGGGAAGTGAGTGTCTGTGTGGAACTTTCCTGACTGATCTGCTTGCTCTTCACGGCATCTACTGTGAAAAGTAGATGACAAGCCTAAGAACCCTGCATCATCTGGAATAAGACTGTTAATCACCAAACAGCCCATAGCCTGCTTCTCGTTTTGATAGTAGTGCTACTGTTCTGCTTCTGGTGAGAGAAGAAGCAAAGAGATCCTGGTAGTAGCCAGGCAGTAGTCAATTAGGAGAACTGCCATTGTTCGGCATTCTTGATAAAGCTAATTCTTTCTTTTTAATAAGTACTGCTTCATTAACTACTGTCTAACCTAACTTTGGAGTATCTCCCTAAATACTTCATTCATAAATCATCAGGATCTACTACAGTTGTTTCGCAGTGTCCTATGTAGATGCAGGCACATTCACTTGATTCTTTCTTGTAAAAGCACCCTTGAAATTTCATCAATACTTAGTTGCACGCAGGACAACTACTTTGCTCAGTGACAAGCAATGGCCCCAGAGTTGAAAACCAGATAGTCAAGACTTTCCTCTGTATTTTCAAAGCAACCATCTAATCAATAAAAAAGGGCCTTATGCCCTGATAACAAACTTTACCACTATATCTGTTGCCAGCCTGATGAATATGGGCAATCTGAGGCAATGTAGAAACTAGTTACTTCTCAAGCAAGCTGATAAAGGTATATGAGAGATGTAGTGGCACATTGTCAGTGGAAGTAAAGGTCTCACATAAAAGTACTCCTAATGCCAATCAGGCTGTCAGTAGTGCACACTCTGCACCCATCACATACAGCATGAAGCAGCTACATAGACCCACACATGCTGGGGCGAAACTACAGAGTCCTCCTAGATGAAGCACACATAACAAATGCCCTCAGAAGCCCCATATACAGCCTTTCAAAATAACACAACAACACATACAGTCACATCTTATGGAGCCTCTACTTCTAAGCCCATAAGGCAGGCCACCACGAGTCATTATTCTGGTCATTGGAAACTCCATTGTAAGTCACACTGATGTTCCTCTCACCAGGCTGAATAAGGAGAAAGTCACAGTCATTTGCTTTTCTGGGTCCAGGATCCAACATATTACCCATGCACTTAAGTCATTGGACCACAAGTGCCAGTATGAGTCAGCCATAGTCCATGTGGGTGTAAATGACCTGAAACATACCTCCCTAACTCACTACATTGTATGAAGAGAGTCATCATGGAGCTCTTGGAATATGTGTCTTTGACTGGTATGAGCCTAGAAGTGTCAGCATTCTACCTTCTCCAGGGATGATGCCACAATATGAACAGAAGATGACTGGCATTAATAATTGGCATAGTTTCTTGTGTCACTATAAGGTGTGCAGTATTTATCAGCAAGGAAGGAGATGCTCTGTAGAGCATGTTGCTTTGCTAGGGCTGGTCTGCTCCTCTCCCCTCTAGGCTTTTGAATATTATCTAAAACATTGTGCTCCCCCATAGTGCCTTTTTTAGGCAATGCCAACATGACAATCCTTCTGAAAAGGCAAACCAAAACCAAGAAAATCTAAATGCATTACTGCTCAATGCTAGGAGTCTAAACAAGAAACTCCACTCCCTACAAGCTCTCCTCACTATAGAGAATGCAGAAATCTGTGCAGTCACTGACAAGTATTTTAAAGCTGTGTGGAGAGCACCCCAACAGTGCATGGTTGTAATGCCTTCCACATGACCAACTGCTACACAGGCAGGAACTAAAAGTGGAGGTGTCTCAGTTGGCATTAATAATAAATATATCTCAAGGCTCTTCAAACAGGATGATGCTTTTGTGCGTACCAGTTCTTTGCAAGCTGTAGGTCCTGTCTCTATGACCCAGGAAACCTGTAACACATTTTTAAGTTTATTTAGTTATTTATTTTACATTTGTTGACCGGGATTGTCCAACTGAGCTGAAGAACCCTTTTTCAGTGGAGGCCGGGGGAAAAAAGCTCCAACATAGTATACAATTTTCATTATAAATTAGCATTAAACAGCAATGTTACAGGATTATTACAAGGCATTAAGTAGCAATACAATGTTATACAGTGTCAATAGTCAGGAGTATAGCATAACTATTTCAAGATGTATAAAAATAAATATGTCATTAAGATGAGTATAGTTTTTGGGGTAAGTGGTTAAAAAAAGCATTTTCATCATGATGTAGTTGCATGAAGGCAAGACACTTACAATAGAATGTTTCTCTGAGGCAATTTGCTTAATAGATTTTAGAAGACAGTAAAAGAGTAGTCAAGGAAGATTAGAGAGAGCTAGTGAGAAAAGGGAAATAAGGGCAGAACGTAGATTAAGGTACGAGAAGTAGGGGATGTTAAGGAGGAAGAGTGCCGTGGCAGGACCAGTGACTTTAAAGTGTTCTTTGGTGGCTGTCTTAAATTGCTTAGAATGTGTAAGGGTACTGATTTCTAGTGGAAGCCTATTCCAGGCAATAGTGGGGTGAAAGCTATAAATGTTACATCAAAATTTAGACTTGGGTTTGTAGATTTGTAGTAGGTCTTGGTTAGAGCTTCGGAGAGGTCTGAAGGGAGAATAATGGGAGATGAGAGGGGATAGTGCTGGGCAGTAGGAAGGCTGGTATAGGATAGAATGGTTGATTTGGAGATGAGAGAGAAGAAGCTGCTGGGGTAATTCAAGCCAGTTTAGGTGTTTTAGAGAGAGACAGTCATGGGATTTGTAGGTTTGTTGGGCAGCAAATCTGGCTACCTTGTTGAAGGTAGATTCGAGTTTGGTCAGAAGTGCTGAGTTAAGATTTGTGAGAATTTGAGAATTGTACATTAGACTGGGTAGAAGGAAGGTAAGAGACAGTAATCTTGGCTTCAGAGGTAAGGAATTTCTTGTTACGGTAAAGGAGCCCTAGTTTTGAATGAGTCTTTTTGATACAGTTATTAACATGCAAGTCAAATTTAAGCCGTTTGTCGATGGTTACGCCTAAGAGCTTAATACTGGATTCTACCTGAATGGGAGTGTTATTAAGGGACTGTATGGAGAAGGAGGGTTTAATATTGTTGAACATTTTAGGTAGGAAGAGTAACAGCTTTGTTTTTTTAGGGTTAAGGATGAGCTGGTTGTTGGAGAGCCATGTTTCAACTAAGTTAAAAGATGCCTGAATAGCTAAGAAGAGCTTAGAGGGAGAGTTGGCTGTGGTGATTACTGTAGAGTCATCTACGTATTGCACTAAAGATGACTGAGGACAGGAGGTATAGAGCTGATTAGTAAAGATATTAAAAAGTAAAAGCCCTACGATAGACCCTTGAGGTACACTCATTTTGACAGGGAGAGGAGGGGAGAGTGCACAGTGTCATTTCACTGATTGAGATCTATCAGTGAGGTAGCTGGAGAACCATGCAGCAGTATTAGAGGAGAAGTTGAGGTTATGCAGTTTGTGCAGCAGAAGAGAGTGTGAGACAGTGTTGAAAGCTTTTGAGAGATCCAAAAATAGGCAAGAAATAAGTTTATGGTCATCCATGGCTATAGGGACTGTGTTGAGGAAGGATAATAGAGCTGTAATGGTGCTATGTTTGTGTCTGAAGCCATGTTGAGTGGGTGTAACTCATCATCCAACCCAATACCATATTCATGGGTGATTAGTTACCCAACTATTAACTGGAAATTATATATTACACTAAATGTGCAGGCACAGAGATTCCTAGACTTTGTAAACACAATTTTCCTGAACCAGACTGTCAGCATGCTGACCAAGGTTGCTAACATACTGGATCTGGTCCTCACTAATATGGGAAAGTGATGCACACACCCTAGTGTAATATCCTGTCTGGTAATGTCAGACCATAAAATGGTCTCTTCTGAAACAAAAATAAAACCAGGAACTCCTGCTAATGCTATAACATTCAGAATCTACTCTAAAGTTAACTTCCTCCTATTAAGTGATAACCTGACAAAATTTTAAGCCCCGAAACCTTGAGAAAACTTCTGTCTACACATAACTGTTCATAGAAATCCTATACAAGCATGTTAAAAGCTGCATAGGAGCAGCTGTGTACCCACCAGGAATAAGTACAGAACTAACTCAAAAAAAACAAGTCATCCTGTGGAATCACAGCATTAACAGGCTGTATAACAGAAGGAAGAAAATCATGACAAAAATTAGAAGTTGCAGGATGAAAGTGCTCTCATCAAACTAAACAACTCAGAGGACAAATAAAGTTACCAAAGCCACATTTTAGGTAAATCTGGCCTCCCAGATTAAGGTCAACCACAAAGCATTCTTTAGATATGTCCAGAACCTCAAAGGGCAGCACACAATTATGTGCAGAGCTCACTGTTAATGTAGTCCCCATTACACTGATCCAGAAGATATGGCAAACCTACTAGCAGACAAATTCCATTCTAACTTTATCCACCTCCCCCAACACACGTAGCCTCCCCTCAGGAAATACCACCCAATATAACTCACCCAACTCTCACTGAGGAACTGTCTTAACTGGTCTCTCTAAGGTCAAGAACACTCCATCAGTTGCCCCTTCAATATCATAGATTGCATGAAACACAACCTATTATGCAGTCTGGAAACACTGTCTAACTGTATCCTCCAAACAGGTTTTGTGCTTAACAAATGGGGAATCCCAACCATCATTCCTCTGCACAAAGGTGGGACATCTACAGAACCTAAACTACAGAACCATAAGTCTCCCTATTTGTATACGTAAAGCCATGAAAAGAATTATAATGTAAATTATCAGTAATGACATAGGAAACCTCCAGACATTGATCCCAACCCGGTTTGATTTCCTTATGGGCAGGTCATGCCTATTCAGGCTGGTGTACTACTTTGGGAAGGTCAACAAAACAGTGGATGATGGCAAAATGGATCACACTGCTTACCTTGACCTGGCCAAGGTATTTGGCAAAATATCCCACTTAGGCATTGTTGACAAACACAAGAGGTTATGTATAAGCCCTTATGTCACCCAGTGGATAACCAGCAGGAAATTAGAATTGGGGAGTCCATTGATACAGAGAGGCAGTCACCAGACAAGTCCCTCAGGAGTCAGCCCTGGAATTGATTCTTTTTGGCACCACTTCTCTGAAGTCAAGGCCAACATAAAGGGCCTCTGCCTGGCCATATTTGCAGCTGATTGCAAATTAGGAGCAGTCATAAAATCCTCCTCTGATAGTAGTGTTCTCCAGGAAGGGCTAACACTGACAAATAAATGGTGTCAAAACCATGGACTAAAACTAAATGCCAAGAAATGAATTATTGTATCCTTTGGAGGTCAGCCAGTCCTGGTAACTGTCATACTGACAACACATCCCTAACAGTTGTCCCAGTAGTCAGGGACTTGGGGACACATGTAGACAGTAATCCAAATTTCGACCATCATGTGTGTATGGTAGTGAGGAAATTATTCTGTGTTATGCAACCTATAAAAAAAAAGATATGTTGTCAAGATCCAAGGAGGTCATTGTTCTACTTTATATGGCACTCATCAGACCTATTATTGAGTACAATACCCCATTTGGTGTGTACCTAATCAGGCACATCAGACAGCTGGAACATCCACAGTGGTTCCTCTCTAAAAGAAAACAGGGTGTAAATAACATGTCCTATGCAGCACGCCTCAAAGCAGTATCCCTGTATTCTGTCTCCTGCAGTCTGTTAAGGAGAGATATATATCTGTCATACAAGACATTGTCGAAACCTCATTCTGATGGACCTCCTGCATGTCTGGAAAACAAACAGCACCAGAATTACTCATTCTAAAGAGTTAAGCCTTGCCTGTTATATAAATAAAACCTACTGTAGAAACAGGTATGTATCTCACAGACTACCCTTTCTCTGGAACAGGCTCCCAATCAATGTGCAGCAGAGATTCTCTCTAACCCAATTCAAGTGGAACGTGGACAACCTGATAGGGAACCAGAACTTCACCCCTGGTTTGGAACCTGTGTCTCAAAAGGACACAGACAACCTGTAAATGGTTGATTTCCCAGGCCTCTGCTTGTAAATGTTTCATCTCCCCAGTTTCAACTAATACTGCTCAGAACATATCAGAGGTTTGGTATGAATGATTAGGCTTGAAAAGGCCCTTGTGATCATTAGCCTATAAACCTACATGTAGACTTTCCTGAGATTCTTGGCTTCTTGCCTTACTTACTTGCACATACTTTTTATGTTACATAAGCTGTAAAGTGAAAGCATTTGAGAACTATAGCTCCAAAATGCTACATGTTTTCCTCTGCAAAATACTTTGATGATAAGTCATTGTCTTACTGACAATGAGTAGCATCTCATGAAGCAGTTAAGAGCTTGCAATAAGAAGGGTTTGCACTGAGACTTTCAGTTTAGCTGATATGTTCCTCCACAATGATATGCACAACATGTTGTATGAGGAGCTCCATCCTCCGTAATCATGGTGAGTGTTATGACAGGTTAGCACTTGAAACTTTCCCACACTAACATACCCTGCCGCACTGCCCCATAATGCAGTTCAGTAGTCATCCTCACCAGATCAGGTTTGCTGTACTGAAGCTGAGAGCACACTAAAACAACCTCAGGCTATGTCTGTAATACAGACAGGAAATTTATTTTAGTTCTGTAGTTAAACATTTTCTTTTTATTTAGAAAATACTTCTGAACCTTGCATTTCTACCTGGTGGCTTTTATAATAATTAGTGTAATTTTCCTTTCACTTTACCTCATACACTTAGCAGTCTTGAAATTTCAGTGCTTTTAGGATTGTCTAAATGTTTGATTCTGGTTTGTTAAGAAAATACTTCCCTAAACTTTTTTCTAGTGTTGGTATGCTCCCCTTTCCCCTAAGTTAGTCCTACCTCAAAATAAACATAAAGCTTGTCTTATTTCTTGAGAAGGACACTACAAGTGTCATTTTTGCCAAGCATTTATCATGAATACTCTGTAACCAGTAAAATCAAGTTTTGTTGTACATGTATTAGAAACTGTCTGATCAACAACTCCACCCAGCCCCAAAGCTTTTACTCCTATGATTTTGACACTGACTCCTTTAGCTTTGAAACTGATTTCTCCTATGTCAGAAAAGAAGCCTAGGTTTCACATGCCTCACAGGCCACATAAGGTTAGGTCTTCATCCCTGGTTTTACTGTTGCAAATAAAAACAATGGATGCCAATTTCCCTCTGTGTTATTACAGGTTGTACTGTACAAATCCTCTTTTGGCTATACAAGATCCAGAAGCTGACATCTTTAGCTGATAGGGCAGTATCTCAGATCCTTATCTCTAGACCAACCTTAAGGACACCACCTTCTGTTGTATTTTCAGAGTTCTGTCCATGTCTGTCTGGTTCTATGTTTGACATGGCCCACTTCTGCTTGTTATCCATCATTCTAGGTCTTTCATATATTACTCACTGGTATCCCTTTTCCCAGCACTATCTGTAAGATAGCTTACACTGATCAATCAAAAATTCAGTGTCAACAACTGAAGACAACTTAATATTGACCGTAATGACTGTGCCAGTGTCACAGCTCTCTGTGCCATCACGTGCAATATTAACCTTACTGTTGTTGTCTGTCCTGATATCATATCAGCCAACTCTGACTTATTAACTTTAATGCTCAGGGTCTAACCATCCTGTACATTGTACAGCATTTCAGAGTAGAAAGGACAGTTAAACTATTCAAGGCACGTCAGTGAACATACTTGAAAATGGCAGTGAGATCTTATTTATTTATTTCTATTTTATTTAAAATTATGAATAAGGCAGAACACTGGTCTCAATGGAGTATTTACAGGTTCTGCCTGGAAGATAAAAATGCAAACTGGCAATACAATAAACAGCATAGCAAAAACTAGTAACATAAAAGCAGTAGGCATATAATATGATATGATATAATATAATATAATATAATATAATATAATATAATATAATATAAAGAATTGAAGTGGAAGAACAGTCACCTTTCTGGATGAACGCTCACAAGCCAGAAAGAAATAAAGTATAAACTAAGCAAAAAACACCTGGCTTAGAGCGAAACATGCAGTAAATTCCGATCCTCTGACACAACAGTAACTTTCCGATTCAATGTTGTATAAAAAGTTCCTCTTTAATAATGTGGAATAGAGACAGACAAGCGCTTTCGCTGTAATAAGCTTCCTCAGGTCTATGTAAGATGACATAAAAACTTTCATTTATATATACACAGACTCTACCATCAATTAGACAATTCATTCTGCATTTAAAAGGGAAATGCTTACAAGTATATCAAGCTAGCACTTAAAACCATGTATATATGCGTACTAAAATTGTAAATAGGCAACTATATTCACAATATAAAATGTATTAGTGAATATCTATATGTATATAGTATACATAGATAGCATATAGATAGCATTTAGAAACATTAGTATATACATACCTACATACATATCTCTTAGGATTTCTTAATTACATCACTATTTTTAGATATGTAATCATTAGTAGATTTTATGTTAGATAGTTAACATGTGATATTCCCTGTATGTATTTGTATGTTTTTTATGCATGGTTTTAACTAATTTTATTGATATGGAAATTTTATTTAGGCACATTTATGTATGTATTACTATTGATATATATATATCTATTAGTTATTATTAGCAACGTAATGTAGCATCTTTATAATATAATATGACCATCATATGAATACAAATTTGATTACATCAATATGAATTTATTTATACATATAGATTTACATGAATATATCATATTATTTATACATATAGATATTCACTAATACATTTTATATTGTGAATATAGTTGCCTATTTACAATTTTAGTACGCATATATACATGGTTTTAAGTGCTAGCTTGATATACTTGTAAGCATTTCCCTTTTAAATACAGAATGAATTGTCTAATTGATGGTAGAGTCTGTGTATATATAAATGAAAGTTTTTTATGTCATCTTACATAGACCTGAGGAAGCTTATTACAGCGAAAGCGCTTGTCTGTCTCTATTCCACATTATTAAAGAGGAACTTTTTATACAACATTGAATCGGAAAGTTACTGTTGTGTCAGAGGATCGGAATTTACTGCATGTTTCGCTCTAAGCCAGGTGTTTTTTGCTTATAATATAAAGAATGTTGTAAACTCAGTAGCAGGTACTGCCCATTTTGGGAACAATAGTGAAGCATAGAAAAGTAGGCTAAGAAAACAAAGAAGAGGCCAGGCTGTAGAACAGGAGCTCATTTACAAGAAAGTGAGTAAATGTTGCTTATTTACATTGAAATAAACATAGTGTTTTAAACAAACATATTTTAGTAAGGTGCCAGTGCAATGCACTATGGTATTTCAGTTACAAAAAAAAAATCATTAAATTAGTGGGGAACTAAATGAAGAAAAAGTGTAGAGAAAACTTGAGCTAATTTCTGAAGAAAATCCAGTTTAGGGGAATAAATTTCTTTTGGCATTAACTAACAGCAATAATATATGGATTTGTTAATGTTTGGTGCAAAAGTATTACAGTCATGCCATCATGTTTATTCATATTCATATTTTCATGAGTCAGTCAAATGTTTGACCAATAATTATCTGAGTTTTGTTACTGCAAATGAGAATCACTGAAAAACACTTTCAGTTGTTGTTGTTGGGGTTACCTTTTCCCCAGTGTTGTGTGATTGTGGAGTTTGTTCATATATTAGTTGGGAAATGGGGATCTCCTCCTTCGTGAGGGTACAGGGCTGTTCCCCCCTGCAAAGAAAAAAAAAGAAGTGTTTATTTTCATTGAAAGTGGATTTCACAGATATGCAGTCAAGGTAGTAGCATTCTCTGAAAACTGTTATCAGTGATGTGCTGACTCGCAGCTCTTGGTTCTGTGCATCCTCCCTGTCTGCATGGATTTTCTAATTCACTGGGTGTTCAACTTTCCTGCCACAAATAGAAGCGAGTGTTGCATACAAGATTTTGTGTGTGTGTGTGCGCGCGCGTGTGTGTGCGTGTGTGTATGTATGTATGTCTGTGCGTGTGTGTATGTGTGTGTGTGTGTGTGTGTGTGTGTGTAGCCATATGCATCCATTGATCAGTTGTGTCTGGTCAGGGTTAGGATCAATGAGTTGCACCCACTGAGCATTCTTGACTTCTCTGTGACCCTCAGCAATGTGCAGGTTATTGCAGTTGTTTGTGTACCATTCTTCTTGACAGCATATATGTGTAAAGTATACGAGTTGCCCTTCTGTAGGTCAGTAACTTGTTGCTGTTGTACTGCAGATGATGTGCCATCTCTTTCCTCACTTGGCACAGAGGATGCTATAATATGGCCCTGCATTACCTATATAGCTATCTTTTCTCCCATCCCAGGTGCAAAGCGCTGGACTCCACAACATACCTTTCAACCTCTTAGAGCAAAAAATCTGTACAAAGCCATGAATAATGGGAGGACAAAGGCCTCAAAATGTGGGCAATTGTAAAATATTGCTCTTACAAATGTAGAAAGTTGATGAAATAACAGGTTTTACATCACCATGGATTTTCAGAAGGGTATAATGTCTGAAACTCAAATGTCTGTCATTATTTTCTGTCTTCAGTCCCCAGTGATTTGCCAGAAAACCAGAATTCTGTGAGGAACATATCAAAAATATGAGGCACACATCTGGCTGGTCTGCAAAAATCTGGGCAGTTGAGAGGCAGGCTCCATTGAGATGGCTGCCTGACTGATCTCCATATGTTCCTCAATGATGCACTGAGTGCTTACAAAAATTCTTCTCGTCATTCATACACCTGTCACTACCACATACAGAATGGTCTCTGCTGTGCTTTTGGTATGCCTCATAGTGCCTGTTTCTGAATCTCAGTATTAGTTTCTCCACATTAGTTGAATTTACGTGTGTTGAGGATGTCATGCAGGTAGTCCTATGATAATAGCTTCCACCATCAAGTTTACTGTATTTCTCTTTAAAAAAAACATCCAGTCTCTAATTTAGTACATAAGTTATATTTGACCTATTTGTTATAATTGTTCTTCAGACTGCATTTCTATGTTTCTTCTTTATAAATCTTTTACTTTTTAATTTTGATTTCATGTTTTTCATTATATACACATTTATGCTTTTGACTGTCGTTCTGTTTGGACTAAGTCAGTGTTACAAGTCAGTATCTTAAACAGCATATCTATAAAGTGTTTACATTAAAACACTTTAATAGATACTGGCTGATTATTTGGTCTTGGATAAAGTGGGTATGGAAAGCGTTTGACTAAAACCGGTACCCTTTTTAACAAGAAATCCCTTGCTGAAGAAGGCTTTGGTGAACTATCCTCCCACCTGTGTGTGCCTTATAAAACTACTTTATCTGAAGCACAGTGTCATAATCCTCACTGATCAGGTACTGTTTAATGAAGGCACCATGTTTTGATTCCTGCTGGTGATTGGGAGTCCCCACTTACCCAGAGGTACCTTTTTATATTCCACACTGGCCAAATGATAAATCAAGAAGACATGGAGTAAATGAAACAGTCAGAAATACATTGTAACATTTCTCTTTCTGTGCATGTCAGATATGTAAGTAAAACGTGAAGTGTCAGTTTGTGTGTGTGCATTTAAAGTGTGTGTGTGTATCTTTAAGGCAGATACTGCTAATGGTATTAATGTTTATTTGACCCTAATTTTGAGTTAAATTCATGTAAAATTTATGGTGATTAGAACTGTGTCCGCTGCCTCATTCATCTTGAAAATGAATATACTTTTATCTATACCTATGCTGCACAATTTGTTGATACAAGAAGTGGGAGGCACCGCCCCCTGAAATGAGGGGATGAAACGGAGATCACGCAAAAATGCTTATTTGGGCTTTTTCGTAGTGCTTTGGCTGATGTGTGGCTGCTTGAAAAGGGATAAGGAGCAATTAGTGTGCATAGTTATTTTGTGGTAAGTCAGTCAGTCTGTAGTCATTTGGTAAGAGAATACGTCCTAGATATTTTTCATTTATATATGATATTATAAGGCTTACTACTTTATTTTCAAGTATTCGTGTTTCTGCCATTTGTTGATTGTTAATGACCTGTAGAAGAGAAGTACTGCATCATTTAAAATGGTAGCATCTTTTATCACTCAACCTGATTTGGTGTTTTCACTTGTTAATAAAAATAATACTGAAATATTTATATACGATTCAAACAAAACATGATAGACTAAAAGTCAAATAGTTGTGGCTTTCTTTCCTAAACTAAAAAATACAGTTTAGAAAAATTGTGATGTGAACTCAGCTTTGTTGGCAAGTCAATGTATCAATATTCATTTATTTTTTTCTGAGAAAAGTAGATCACTAAACATTTGCAGTTTCTGTTAATAGCTCTGTGATGACAGATCCATAACTGCCAGGATGAAATAGCATGCAAAGTTAAGAAGTTCTCAGTACTTATTTCCCATTGAACAAGCAGGGCAGAGCCAATGCCCAGAATTTCATAAAGGGTTCTAGACAAACTTTGAATGAGAGCACTGTACTGAGAAGCATTAATGCAATGAGAGAGAAATGGAAATATGAATAATTTCTTGAAAGATATAGAAGATGAGGTATGTATTACCTTTGTTATGAACAGTAACTTAACAGGTACTGTCTGTGAGCAGCTTTGCCAGGTTTGTTTGATCTGGTTAACTTTTATTAAGATAGTTCACATATTTCCTGGTCTGTAGTGCATTACCACAACATCTTGCCCTGGTACAAAGTGCATTTCCCATCATGACAGGAATTTTTCCATGCTTTTGATGCAGATGTGGAAAAATGTAAATAGGTACAGATTGTGAATGCAATCCTATCATACCCCTTCCTTATGGAAAACTTATTATCTGTTGTTCTGTAGCCTGTAACTCTCTAAGCCCAGGTCCAGTTAGAAACATTAATATTCTGTCATGGTTACACACATATTTTCCTGTAAGCAATGATCCTTTTACCACACCTTGTGACAATGAGTCCCTGATGTCTAGAAAGCCTACCTTCATGTTAAACACCTAAGGGACATTGCCTTATATATTATGCCAAGCATTCTCCATCACCGGATATTCTAGTTTTCTGCCCCTTTCTACAGTCTCCAGGGCATTACAAATAACTGCCACAATCTAATTATCCAACTATACATCCCATAGGGGAAATTCCAAGAATGTCTAGCCATTATACTGTTAAGGAAACATAAAGATTGTCCCAGTAAAGAATCTTGAAGAGTACAGGGGCTACACTCTAGTACCTGTCATGAGATAGGTGAATAAAGCATAGATAAGAGAGGAATATTAACATAGCATCAGAAAATCCGATAAAGGGATGACCTTGGATAGTCAAAGCAGGTGATGAGGAAGCCGCTGGGTTTTAGTAATATATTAAAACTAGTGAATGGAGGATGTGAAAGGAGTTAAGTAAGCATGTTTCTGAGTATGTGTTTGTAAACAGAACTGAAGTGAAACAGGAAACTCGGTCATGTATGTTGTGCACTACCTGCTAATTTCCTTTCACACTGTATCAATGCTGTCACAATATGACTACAGTAAAGTAAAATAATGGCTTATTTTTCATTAGCCTTACTACAAATATTTGCATAATACTTTGTATTACTGTGTAGAGCTTTTGTTATATTTGTCTACATTTATTTACTAATTTCTCTTTACCTATTGAAGTTATACAGTTTTATTTTTGCTACAGCAAAATATACTGAATAATTCCACCTTCATGGTTAGTAAGCTGTAAAGGTTGAACAGCTGACTATAAAATATATTTTGCTTCGTTTCTTGGGATTGGAAATCCTATATCTTGAAGATAAATGTCTTCATTCCCTGGACACAAAATGAGATCTATTTTAAGCCCATTTTATGCTTTATTACGCCTTTAAATGCATTATTTACTGTTAGTGTAACTGAGCACTCTTGAAGCCATTTTAAACATGTATTATTATGCACCTAATTTGCTTACCACCAACTCACCACAGTGTTGTATACCTTATGTATAATGGTCTGACACAGTATTATAAAGTACAGGCTGGAGTTTTTCATATGTTGAAAAGCCACATGAAGTGGTGCTGTGTGGGACACCACAAAATATAAACAGCTCTATCACTGTTTGTCCATATTACAGGAGAACTTCTACTGTCCCACATGTGCCACACCATTGTGCTGCCATTGATGGTGTGCAGCCAGGTGCACTAATATGCAACTCCACATTTCAATTCAAGCACAGTAAAAGAGCACTGCCATATGCTTCTCATTTGCCCTAGGTCTGCTGTCGTGCCTTTGGCTGTACAGCAGAATTTAATTACTTAAAGTCCTGCTTGAGTAGTGCTGTTGTGGCTGGACCGTGACTCTTGTGAACTGCAGACTGATACCAATGTACCACAGCACCTGATAATAAGGTTTAAATGGTTTGTACATTATTCTAGGGTTCAATATACTGTTTATCAGTCTTATTCTAATCATATTTTATTCTGTTTGCTTATTTTGTTGGTTTTAAAATGAGGAGCATTTATCATGACAAGTCTCATTTCAAAATTCTGCTTAATTAAGCTCAAATAGTTTTGCTTGCTGTCTTAATGCACTGTCAACTCATTCAGAAAAAGTGTTCCTTCACCGCAGTGAAGCTAAGTATCTAATAAACAAGTTAAAAGAAAGTTCAGTTCTGCATTAGAAGAAAAACATTCAGGAATGTGTTTCAGCTTCTAGTCAAGAAACAAAGATAGTTAGAAAATCAAGAAGACCATATTTCACTCTTTTTTTGTGGTAATCTAAATGTAGGGTCCAGTAGTAAAGTTAACAATTTTTTTAAATGAAAATGGTGTACCTATATTTGTTCTGGGATATCTGTGCTGGTTTATACAATCACTGTAATGCTTATCTTTGCTCAGTTTACTCTTTATGGGCCATATTTGAAAAGATTTGCAGTCAGTGTAAATGACTTAATTCACTGTAAGGCTTGTTTATAAACAGGCTTACACCTGAGCCAGATTCCAAAAGACATGCTCTCAGTGTAAGTGGTCAGACAAATACACGTTTGAATTTTTTCGGAAAGATTTGGCTCTTAGGTTTCATGAAAGCGGTTACAGCATGGGCTATGTACACACAGCAAGCAATCATGCTGCCAATTTGGATAGAGAGGACCTTCTTAAATGCAAACAGAAATCGCAACATAAAAGCAATACCTTACGGTTTATCACCACATATGGTAGGAACACCAACAGAGTCATTGATGCCATCAGGCGACATTGGAACATTCTTCTAGCAGATAATTTTTTGTCACAACATGTATCTGATACTTGCAAGTCTTCGTTTAGAAAAGAGAAGAATCTTGGATCTTATTTTAATCATTACAAGCATCATCATGAACCATCACACCAGAACATGATTCAAACTTCCATTTCTGGAGATACGCTAGTTAGCTGTATGTCATGTGGCCACTGCAGCCATTGTAAACATGTGTTGAAGACCAAACAATTCTCCAGTAGTAATTGTAGGACCATATTTGATGTAAAGTATTTTTCAAACTGCAGTACAGATTGGATCATATATTTGGCTACTTGGAGCTGCCATGCATTTTATATAGGACAGACATCCAGATCCCTTAGATTACGCATTTCTGAACATCTTAGTGATGTCAAATGTAAAAGGTTGAGCAATGCCCTATACAAACACACTTTAAAACATACCACAGCAACATTTCATTTCACTATCATTGACAAAATAATAGGTGGTAGAACTAATAAATCTGGATGGCACAGTAAATTAAATGTTAAAGAGAAAAAAATGGATTGTAAAGTTAGGTGGACAGTTCCAGCCTGGTTTAAATGAATATTTATGAGCTCACCAATGAAATTTTTTTTGATTAATTATTTGTATTTGTATTTGTATAAGGACTACAAGATGTTTGTCATATTAACACTGATGAATGCTAGGTTAATTCCATAGCCAAAACCAGTCTGTTATTTCTTGTCTTCCATTAAACTATTCACACAGCTTACAGCTGCTGGCTCTTTTTTTGGTTTTAGAATCGGGCCCTATGTTTTTGCTTTTTCTGAACCTTGCTTCAGATATACAACCACAAGCCAGTCTGTGTCATATTAACTTTATAATATAAAATATTCTGGGTTCTAATACATGAAACATTTACAGACCAAAATAAGACAAGAACACTAGCTGCTGCTGCTGTTCCACTAATGAAGAGGTGTTCTTCAAGTATGTCATCTAAGTAGTTTTATTTTTTCTTCTTTAAAATTCAATAGTCAGCATTAATTAGCAGAAAAATCATATATTTGAGAGTACTCAAATATAAATATGCCATATATTACATCAAGGATCAGCTCTGAGCCCTTTCTTATTTGCAATGGTGATGGACAGGTTGACAGACGAGATCAGACAGGTGTCCCCGTGGACTATGATGTTTGCAGATGACATTGTGATCTGTAGTGAGAATAGGGAACAGGTGGAGATATGCTCCAGAGAGAAGAGGAATGAAGGTCAGCAGGACTAAGACAGAATATGTGTGTGTGAATGAGAGGGAGGATAGAGGAATGGTTACTAGTACCAGTAAGAGTGAAAGGGAAGGTCTACAAGAAGGTAGTGAGACCAGCTATGTTATATGGGTTGGAGACAGTGGCATTGACAAAAAGGCAGGAGTCAGAGCTTGACGTGGCATTTTTGAAGATGTTAAGATTTCCACTGGGTGTGACGAGGATGGACAGGATTAGGAATAAGTATATTAAAGGGTCAGCCCAGGTTGGAAGGTTTGGAGACAAAGCCAGAGAGGCAAGATTATGTTGGTTTGGATATGTGCTGAGGAGGGATGCAGAGTATATCGGGAAAAAGATGCTAAGGATATAGCTGCCAGGTAACAGGAAAAGAGGAAGGCCTAAGATAAGGTTTATGGATGTGGTGAGAGAGGACATGCAGGTGGTTGGTGTGGCAGAGCAAGATGCAGAGGACAGGAAGAAATGGAAACAGTCGATCTGCTGTGGTGACCCCTAATGGGAGCAGCCGAAAGAAGAAGAAGAAGATATATATGTATATGGGAATTTTTTAAATAAGTGAAACTCTCAATTGTTAACATGTATTTTATCGACATTGTGATCATCAAAACAGATGGTCAACAGGTGTGCAAGACTGACGATCCCTGGGGTTGGGAAATATGCCAATTTACCAGGGATTATGCCATCTCAGAGGTAGTATATATACTTAAAAGAGCTGTGGGAGTACAAGGGAGCTTAACTTCCTACAAAAATATTGTTTTATACTTAGCATGTGCAAGATTATGCTCAGAGCATGAAGAATGACATGTTGACATTGTGTCAGTCATTACATGTTGACATATGCCACGAAAACATTTTCTGCTGACCTTTATTCCTCTTCTCTCTAGAGCATATTTCACTGAATGTAAGTACTCATCCGTGTGTGTGTGTGTGTGTGTGTGTGTGTGTGTGTGTGTGTGTGTGTGTGTGTATATGTATGTATATATGTATGTGTGATTGATATATATATATATATATATATATATATATATATATATATATATATATATATATATATATATACAGATATAGATATGGGTCCCCTTCAGAAGTTCAAACTTTTAAAAGCTTGACTTCCATATGGCCGAGACCATATGATCAAACTTTTAAAAGTTCGAATGGTCTAATTTGGGATCTCCATAGAGCATGGAACAGGAAGATTTCCCTTTACTGCAATGTAGTGCGATCTCGGAGTTGGTATATTTAAGTAGCGGGGGGGTGTGGGGAGCACAGGGGTACTTGTCCCCCTGCTAGCACTGTTTAGTGGGGTTTTTGTTGTTTATTTTTTTTCCACATTTGCAAACATTCAAATGTTCGATCATATAGTGTCAGCCATATGAAAGTTGAACATTTGGGTGTTCGATTATGTGAAGTAGACCCATATATATATATATATCACACACACACCTGTTTGGAGTTTGCATGCTCTCCCTCTGTGTCTGTAGGGTTTCTCCCATGTCCAAAAAACATGCTGAGTGTTTCCATCTCAAACTCACCAATGAATGGAGCTGTAGACAGCAGCACAGACTCTACATGGTGCCCTAAATGGGTAAGAGTTGTACAGACCAACCATGTTGGGCATCTAATGTGGTGCGCAGTATCCTCAAGATAGAACATGGATCACAGACTGAGTGCCATGGCTGGACTAGCCAGTCTATGGTGTAAAATATGGCTCTAGGTTATTTGGTCATGTTGACTAATGTCACCAAAAATGGGCATGGGTAGTTACCAGTGATAAGTGTGTTGAGGACCAGGCCTACCTCACCCACACAAGGGACCTGTGCTAATGGTGGGAGGAGTATATGTGACCCTTTTGGCCAGTGTGTGCCTGCCATAAAGCCCAGCAGCCCCGGGTCAATAAGCCACTGGCTGGCCGGTGTCTAGTTGCCCAGACTGGGTTACCTGTGACAGCTCTGTTGAGCGAAAGCTGAATGTAAAACCAACCAACCTGTCAAACATGAACTGAGAATTGCTATGCTTAATGTAGGTTCACTGACAGGATGCAGCTTGGAAGTGGATGACATGATGATACGGAGGAGGCTGGACATCTTATGTATCCAGGAGACGAGATGGAAGGGCAATGCAGCAAAGCCACTTGGCTTGGGATCCAGAATCTGCTACTTGGCTTGGTATCCAGAGTCTGCTACTTAGGTGTAGGGCAGGCTAGAAATGGTGTAGGAATTGTGGTGAGAGAGAGGCTTCAGAAGGCAGTAGGGGATATCATCAGAATTAATGACAGACTCATGGTAGTCAGACTCCAGTGTAAGTCTTTTTGGACTTGTTGGCTGTTGGTGAAGCACCCACCAAGAGGAGAAAACGCTGAGAGAAGAAAGGAGCCACTTTTGAGATTTTAAGTATTTTGCTTCAGATTATTTGTTAAGTTTTTCTGCATTGCCGCCTACTTTTGAGCATTTTCTGGCTTGTTAAACTTGATTTCTGTGTTGGTAACTGTATTTAGAACACAACCTAGAGCTGATTACTGAATTTCCTGCCTGCACTTATTTTTAAAATCGTTTTTTTCTTAAAACTTGCATTTTATCTGTCTCTGGCCTAGCACTCAGGTGTGTGGTCATTTACTGCACTGTTCTAACTTGTTGATACTTGTGAACCTCTGCTTTCCTAAAAAAAAACAAAAAAATCTTGCTTTTTTCCCACTTTTCTGAGATTTAAAAAAGTTCAGTTACAGATTTGCTGTTCTGAACTGTTTGTAAGTTTCTTGGAGGCCATTGTTTGCTTGGGCTAAAGGGAAGTCTCTGTGTTCATCAGTGGCAGTGATAAACATTGAGCAGCCTGCCTGCCCCTGTGGGAGTGGTTACTGCCTTGAAACTGTAGTTTTATTGGCCATTTTGGGTCAATTCCTAACTCCTTGATCTCCCTCTCTTAAAACCCTCTTTTGCGCGTTTTTGAGCATAGCGCAACATCGGGCAGCGCCGCCTAATTGGGTTTAAACTATTCCTGGCTCCACAAAGTCTGCTCTTCACTTTTTCCCTTAGAACTGCTATATCTCTCAAATTAAACACCATATTCTCATTCTAAGGCCCCTCACTGGTCCAAATAAGTAATCTTACAAGTTAGCACTAATAAACCATAAGCACTACTTACTCCTATACTCTCTACGATTACCTTGTCCCCTATTGGTCCATTTTAATTCAGTTCCCTATATTACTCTAGCATGTCCAAAGGTCAGTCAATGGTTTCCTCTCCAGTCCAGCTGGTGAATCTGGGAATTTTGAGGCAATGTTACAACTGTCTCATGTATACGGACAACCCTCTCCTCCTCCAAACAGGTTCAAATATATGTCAGAGATGCAACCATATAGCCAAACTGGAGGCTGAGCTCTCTCATCTGAAAACTGGTGTAACCAGTCAGGAGGAGAAGGTAACCTCACACAACACAATTCCAGTATCACATAGTCCCACCACAACAGCGAACCAAACACATAAAAACATACTCGGAGGCTCTAAATAAAAATCTACCTAAGCAACAGAGACCGCCAAAGCAGACATCCAAGCAAACACTACCCCAAAACAAAACACGTACAACACATAGCACACAAAGTCAGTGTGCCAAGCAGTCACAGCCCTTAAGGCAGAATAACACACCTGATACTCTTGTAATAGGTGACTCTATTGTAAGACACACTGAAGTCCCGCTCACCAGGCTGAATAAAGAGAAGGTCACAGTGAGCTGCCTGTCGGGCGCTAGGATCCGCCACATAACGCAAGCACTCAGGTCACTCCAAAACAAATACAAATATGACTCAGTCATTGTACATGCTGGCGTGAATGACCTGAGACGTACCTCCCTCGACTACATGAAAAGAGGCATAGAGGAGCTCTCTGATCATGTAGCCCAGGCCGGTATGACCCTGACCTTGAGCAGCATCTTACCCTCACCTAGAATGATGCCACAGTATAAAGACAAAATGATCAATTTTAACAACAGGCTAAAATTTTGGTGTCATTCAAAGGGGATCCAGTGTCTGTCAGCCTGGGATGACATGCTCGACAAGCCACGTTGCTTCGCTAGGGACGGCTTGCACCTGTCACCCCTGGGCTTTCGGATATTGGCAAAGGCTCTTGCCACCCCCATAGTGCCTTTTTTAGGCAAGGCTCAAAAGTCAAACCCACCTCCATAGACAGCACAAGGAACAAGAAACTAAGGGTAATGCTGCTAAACGCCAGAAGTCTTAACCTCAAGATGCATGCACTCGAAGCTCTCCTCAGTATGAAGAACATCGATATCTGTGCAGTGACAGAAACCTGGTTCAAGGCTCCAGAGAGCACCCCAGCACTACCAGGTTATACCTCATATCATGCTTTTCGGCCCCAAAACCCGGACCGAACCACAAAAGGAGGGGGAGTTTCCATATTTATCAAGGATATCCACACCTCCAGGTTAGTGGCATTGCATAAAGTATTGGAGACCATCCATATGCAACTGACAGTGGGAAAGACTGCTTTTCAGTTTATAGCATCCTACAGACCACCCTCTCAAAGTCAGGAATCCCACTCTGCTTTCCTGAAAACATTGGAGAACATGAAGATCTCTCCGAACACCATTATATTGGGCAACTTCAACTACCCAAACATAGACTGGGAGCATTACTCAAGCCACAGCAACTTAGCCCAAAGGTTCCTGGAATTTATAAACTCAAATGCTATGGAACAACTAGTCACCACTCCCACAAGAGGGGAAAACATACTAGACCTGATCATTACCAACATGGGGACTCTATTCTCCATACCAGAAGTATATCCCTCATTGGTAAGATCAGACCATAAATTAATTTCACTGGATATCCACATCCTGACCCCACCCCCAGCCCAGAAAACCACAGTGAAAAACTTCTCAAAAGCAAACTTCACACTTCTCAAAACCGAAGTGGAATCCTTCAAGGCCCCAGGGCCAGTGGAAACTATGGCCCAAACTGCAGAATCCTATATAAACGCATTCTACGGACATCTCCAGGAATGCATGGATCATGCTATCCCAAACAAAATCAAGACCCAATCATCCAAAGGCAGGCGTCCAGTCTGGTGGACCCCAGCCATAAATAAACTGTACAACAGAAGGAGGAAGCTACTACATGATAGAGCAAAATCCCTAAAAGGGAAGGCATCTCTGATCAGTACTAGCAAAAATTACGATCCCTCATAAAATCCTCCAAGGCCAGCTTCGAGAGAAAAATTGCACAGGACACTAAAGACAATCATAAGGCTTTTTTCAGTTATGTTAGGAACCTGGGATGCAACTCCCAGACTTGTTCTGAGTTGATTCTAAGCGACAAAAAATACACTGAACCCACAGACATCGCCAATATCCTGGCAGACAGGTTCAGTGCAAACTTCTCCCCCCACCCCAAAAGAGCAAGTATCTATCCCAGCAGAGTGCAGCCTCCCAAACATCTCTGATGCTCAGGTGAAGGCCGCCCTCTCCAAAGCAAAAAACACTGCTTCCATGGGACCAGATGGCGTCCCGGGTTGCGTCCTACATGAACTCCAAGAAGAACTAATCCCTCAAGTAAATCTGCTGTACAGTCTCAGCCTCACTACAGGATATGTGCCCAAAGAATGGCGTACAGCAACAGTGGTCCCACTCCACAAAGGTGGCGCCTCTGCGGACCCTGGAAACTATCGCCCCATAAGCCTGACTGGCCTAGTCTGCAAGGCTATGGAGAGGATCATCATAGAACTCATAAACAAAGACATTGGGGACCTACAGACACTAAATCCTACCCAATTTGGCTTCGTCAAGGGCAGATCCTGCCTTTTGAACCTGGTCGACTTCTTTGAAACAGTCACCAAGGCCATAGATGAAGGGAAGGTAGTCCACACAGCCTATCTGGACCTCGCAAAGGCATTTGACACAATACCCCACTTGGGCATCATAGATAAGCTATCCAGGCTAAATATAAACCCCTATGTCACAAGATGGGTCGCAAACTGGCTCAAAGACAGAACCCACAGAGTCAGAGTTGCTGGAGCCATGTCAGACTCAAAACTTGTCACAAGTGGCATCCCACAAGGTTCTGTCCTGGGACCTCTCTTGTTCGGTATTTACTTTTCTGAGGTACAGGCCAGTCTGGGAGGACTGTGGCTCACCAAGTTCGCAGATGACTGCAAACTGGGCGCCATAATCGACTCTCCAGCTGACACAAACATCCTTCAAAAAGGTCTCGCAGAGATCGAAAACTGGTGCCAGAGCCATGGTCTAAAGCTAAATGCCAAAAACTGTATAGTCATACCCTTTGGCAAAAACAATGTGCCCACAAATTACCACATAGGTGGTAACCCATTAAGTACAGAGAAAGTAATTAGGGATCTGGGGACCCAAGTTGATAGCAATCTCTCCTTTGACAACCACATTGCCAAAGTGGTTAGAAAGACCTTCTACATAGCCCACCTCATCATGAAAGGATTCACATCTAGATCAAGAGAGGTAATTGTGTCCCTTTATTCATCCCTCATCAGGCCCATCATAGAATACAATGCCCCCTTTGGGATGTACCTTACCTGACACCTGCAGCAATTAGAAAGACCACAAAAGTACCTCACCAGGAGGATCAAGGGACTCAAACAGATGCCATATGCTGCTCGATTAAAAAAACTCCAGCTCTACTCAGTTGCATACCGCCTACTTCGAGCGATCTATGCCTGACATATAAAGCTATGTCCAACCCAGAATTAATGGACATGCTCCACCTCAGTAAATCTAAATCCCTTAGAGCCACGCGCTCGAGGGACTTGAACCTCAGCACAGAAATAAATAGAACATGCTGGAGGGACAGATTCATAACCCAGAGGCTCCCTTCGCTCTGGAATAGAATTCCAGTTCATGTTAGGCAGAGCACCTCACTGACTCTCTTCAAGAAGAATCTTGATGAGTGGATGAGGGATCGTAGGTTTGTCCCGGGGATTACTTCCGTGTCACTATTAGACAGAGGCACAGTATACTAAACTTTAAAAAGGGCACAGTATACTCAAATCAAGGGGTGGCGTAAGCCAAACGCAATCGGGCTAGGCTTATAAATGCCCCAGGGCAGATAGCCTAGTATGAACCTATGAACCTATGATAGGGCAGTATTCATAATCACAGCCTATGCCCCACAGCAGGGTTGTGATAGTGAGGAAAAGAGTGCACTCAGACAACAGTTGCAGGACCTACTAGATAAAGCAGGACAACATGAATTGGTGTTGATAATAGGTGACTTGAATGCACATATCGGGACAAACAGAACAAGATATGTGAGGACTGCCTGGGTCCACATGGGTAGGGCAACAGGAATAATGGAGGATAAGCCATTCTAGACTTCCTTCTGGTAAATGGCTTGATAAGAGCCAACATATGGCTCAGAAAGAGAGACGGTCACATGATCACATACAAGAGTAGTCAACATGCATCTCAGGTAAACTTCCTCCTAGTAAGGAAAATGCACTGGGGCAGAATCCATGATTGCAAAGTCATCCCCAGTGAAACAGTTGGCCCACAGCATAAACCACTAGTTGCCACAATCAGCTGCAAGCAGTGGTCAGAGAAGTCTCTAAGGTCAACAGAGACCAGGGTGAAGACCCGGAGGTTGACTGGAGAGGAAAGTACAACAGTTCAAGGAATTGCTCAGGGCTCTAGCACCCCAAGAAGAGGAGGAAATAGGTGGAGTTGAAGAAGAAAGGCAGCCCCTAAAAACAGCATATGTTAGGACTACAGAAAAGATATGTGGCCGAGCCGAGCCGAGGTACAGAAATAAGGTACATAAGGTAAACTGGTGGTGGAATGCAGAAGTCCAAGAAGTTATCAAAAGAAAAAAGGAATGCAGGAAGAAGTGGGAGACAGAAAAGACTGACCAGGCTAGGAAGGACTACTGACTGGCTAGCAAAGAAGCTAAGAAAGAAGTTGCAATAGCAAAGAATAGGGCATCGGAGGCACTGTACCAACTTTTGGAAAGTGACTCAGTAAGGGGCACAAAGAAACTATATCAGGTTCCAAGGCTAAGACAGAAAGATAAAGAAGATAGTCAGACACCCTGTATACAGGATGCCAACAACAACCTGCTCACCACCCCAGAGGACATCAAAGGCAGATGGAAGAAGTATTTCCAGCAGCTTCTGAATGAAGAAAACCCCACAGAAGCTTTACTGCCCCAGAAACAGCCTATGATCAGAGAAGAAGAGGAGCCCACCCTAGAAGAAGTAAGAACAGTACTAAGGAAGATGAAGTCAGGGAAAGCAGCAGGGTCAGATGAGATCACAGTAGATATGATAAAGATGCTGGGTGAGATAGGGGAGAAATGGCTCCTGAGGGTACTAATAGCAGTGTGGAGAGAAAGGCGTATCCCAGATGACTGGAGAATAAGCCATACTCATGCCAGTGTACAAGAACAAAGGAGACATCCACAATTGTGGGCAGTACTGAGGCATCAAACTCCTATCACATTGCATGAAAGTTCTGTAGAGGTTGATTGATAGTGGATACGCAGAGTAGTAGAATGTAAGATGGGAGATGAGCAGTTTGGATTCAGATTAGGATGCAGCACAATTTACCCAATGTTTGAATTAAGGCAGATGCTTGAGAAGAAGCTAGAGATGAGGAGAGAGTCCAACTGGGTATTCCTAGACTTGGAGAAAGCATATGACAAGGTCCCAAGAAAGCTGATCTGGGTAATACTGCGGTGGTCTGAAGTCCCAAAAACAATCATAGAATTAGTATGTACAATGACCCAATGACTCAAGTACGAACAGTGTTTGGTCTCACAGATGGGTTCTCAGTGGGTGAGTGTGTACATCAGGGTTCAGCTCTGCCCACTGCTGCTCATACTGGTGATGGACTACATTAGCAAACGGGATGGAGGGGATGGATCAACAAAGCTGCTGTATGCAGACGATGTGGCAGTACAGGCAGACTCTGAGCTAGAACTTCAGCAAAGGATAGGAGAATGGAATGTAAATCTGAAGGCACACGGGATGAAACTAAGCACAGATAAGACGGTGGTAATGGCAGCAAATTGGGGAAATCAGAAGAAGCTAAGAATAGAGATAGAAGGGAAGATAGTGGAACAGGTAAACAGCTTCAAGTATCTAGGAGGAGTAGTTGAGGAGAAGGGCAGTCTGAATGAAGAGGTCAAAGCTAGAATCAGAGGGGCTGCAGCCAACTGGCATAGAATATCAGGTGTAGTCTATGACAGAAGAATGCCAAAGAGGCTGAAAAGTAAGGTGTGCAAGACAGTGGTGTGACCATTACTACTGTATGGTACAGAAACCTGGGCAGAAAAGGCAGAACATTTGAAGAAGCTAGAAATGTAAATGAAGGGCCTGAGAAAGGTGGTAGGATGCACACTGTGGGACAGATGAAGAAATGACATAAGAGCAGAAGCCAAAGTAGCTTCAATTGCAGAAAAGATCAAAGAGCACAGATTACAGTGGTTTGAGCACATGTGTAGAAAAGCTGAAGACAGTCTGGTGAGAAAGATTTGGAACAGACAGGAAGAAGGTAAGAGGACGCAAGGACATCCAGCAAAGCAGTGGATGGATTGTGTGAAAGAAGATCTGCAACACTCAGGCATGAGTGTTGAAGAAGGCAGGAGTGTGGCACTGAATCGAGAGAGTTGGTGACAGTTAACATGATACCCCTGCCCCACGTAGAGAAATGGGAAAAAGAGGGCTGATGATGATGATAATGATGATGATGACAACATACATATACATACATGCATACACACACACACACAGCACATCCTGCTGAATATAAAAAACATACAATGAAATGGCTCCTACTACATAAGGGTCTACTAGATTAAAAAGCAGTCATTAAATGAGGACTTATTGAATGGCTCCATGATGAAAAAGGGTTATATCTCTATGCTTTTATAACTAGCAGTTTGAATAATCCCCGATCATACCCTTCATACCCACACAGTGTCATCCTGTTGTGGTGAAAAGTACAGTGATGATAAGGACAAGCTGAACATAGTCTTATTCATCTTACAGCTTAAGTCATCAGTGTCTTGTCTAATGTAGGCCACAACATCTCTAACGACATGTCTGGGGAAAATTTAGCAGTTAAAAAAAAACACAGTTGCATTTCAATACAGGTTGTAATGTCTGTGAATTATGATGTAATAATGCCATAAAATGTGCAGGAGACTGTTCACAAATGATTTCCAAGCTGTATTTTTAACAGGGGACACAAAATGGCCGTTTGTCTGCATGTGACAGCATCATCAAACAAATCAGTCTGATATTCTAACCTAAGTGGCATTTAGAATGCAAAGACCTAATTACTATTAATTGGCTTGACACTCAGGTTTGGTGTCCCTTGTTCTTAGATACCAAGCATGAAAAATCTAGTTGCTCTTCACAGCTAACCTCAGGAGATAATGAAAGCAGATCAGTGAATAACACTCCCCCACTCACATAAATCTGTCGCTCACTGTTCATCCATCCATCTACAAGCCCTTTTTTCCCATTTTTGCACACAAGGCTGGGGTGTCACCTCAACAGCAACCATCTAGAGTCAAGATTAATAATGCCAGGTGGTTAGCCCTATTGCAGTAGTTCTTCCACACCACACACACACACTTATGACCAGTTTAGAGTTTCCAATCCACCTACTGCATGGTTTTGGAATGTGGGAGGACTCTGGAGCACCCAAAGGAAACCCACATGAACACAGGGAGGACATCCAGACTCTACACAGAAGGTACCCCAGCTGAGAATCAAACTTGGGAGCCTCTTGCCTTGAGGTGACAGTGGTTGTTATTAATCTGCATTATGTTACCTTTGTTCTCTGTCTGGTGAATTGTTTCTGGAAAGTAACTGTGATTATTATTACAGTCTAGTACTTTGCTAGGATAAGTGGATGAATCTCTGATAGCATATCCCATAGGAGAAGGAGGATGTATGGCTGTGATGTGCATCTGTGTCATCAGAAAAGAAAGCTTCCAGTAGCATTTCAGCCGTAGTAACTTTTCTATTTCTTAGGATGCCTTGGCAGTATGATTAAACAGTTTCTAACTCAGTATTTTTATACATTCAGAGCCCACAGCTTTGAAAAAAGGAAATCCTTGTTTCATGTCCCTCCAGCTTTCATTTGTTACGTAACAGGAAAGCATAGAACTCCATTATCCCAGCTGTAGTCTTTTGATGCCTGAATTTGATTTGGAAAGCATTACCTGGGCAATTCTGAATTCATTAAACTTCATACAAAATGCGGTAATTTTTTAATATATTAATCCACAGTTAAATTTATTGCTACATTGCTTGAGGTTTTCCCTATTTATATGAATATTGCTTCTTGAGGTCTTCCCATACGTTATGTATTATCCTGTAGCATTTATCTTAGATTCACAGGCCTTAGCTTGTCCATATATGTACATTTGTATTCCAAGTATTTGTGAATGTAATAATCAGAAAACAGTCTCCTAGATCCTGGAAACAAAGGAACCTCAGCAGTAAGTCACAATGCAGCATTTATTACATAGTTTAACATTTTCTTCCACAAAGAAATTAGTTGGACCTTTTTAGTACCTAAGAGTACCTCCCCTGTAAAAACACTTTAACAACCCCAGTTCATCATGTGATCAGAACATTCTTCCAAGCATAAAGATATAATGATAATTCTAAATTTGTGCACCCACATAAGCTGATTTGGTTGTGGGGGCTTGAGAGCAAAAATGTATTTTAAAGTTAGTTTTTGCTCCCCGTTGGACACTTTATATTTTGTACCTGGATGAAATCTGTATCTTATGGAACATTCCTTCTCTTAATATGGACAAATTTTAAGGCTATTCAGTGTATAGCTTGATTTCTTAGATTTACATATTTTTCTCCCTTGATTCTGTAAATTACTTAGACATTACCTTTACTTTAAAAGCTATAATCTTTCACACAAAAAAGATCCATAGTTAAGGGTCAGTTTATCAGATGTTGAGGTATTTTTGAATGAATGCCATAACTTGTTTGCATGTTCTTGAAAAGAGATTGCCTGGAAGAGTTTGTGGATCAATTAAAAAGAAGGTAAAATAAACAGGAAGATTCACTGCAAAACTCTACTAGGGTAAGGATTAGTAAGAAACATGGATCCCAATGCATGTAAAGAGGATTGGTTTATTTGAGCACTAATTATCGACTACCATCCCTTGGCAAGTATGGTTAAAAATATATTAAAACTTGTGGATTTTTAACTTTGATGACAGATTGTATGAAGTCTAGGGTGACCTGCCAGGATTTATATGTAAAAGTGAACATAACCTTAAAAGTATGATAGAAAATTTGGCTAAAAAGCAGGAAGATGAAAGAACCATTAGAGGGACTAGAAATTGTGGCCACTGCAACTAATGCCCATAAATATTTGAGGGTGACAGTGTGTTTATTGCTGGCCTTTTAGGTTGGTGGATGGCTGTAATTGTGCATTGATGGGAATAGTTTATAGCTATTTGTAATAGTTGTGAATAATTTTACTTTGAGAAAACAGAAAGTCCAAGTAAGCAAATTTATGAGCACAATTATGATATCAGTAAAAGGAATAGCAAAAATACACTATATAAACATTCAGTCTTGCATATTAATTATATTTTTTTTTCAGTTTTAGTGAAAGTCCCAAAGAATCCTATGGGAGGCCCATAGGAAACATTAAGTGAGTATAAGGAATTGCAGTAGCAACTAAGATTAAATCAAATGTGAAGGCCTCACCAGGGTATAATGACAATATGTCATTAATTAATGTTCTTAAACTTCATGCCGCTTAATTATGAAATTTTATTCTCTTTGGCCAATGCTGTAGTTTGCATCAAATTTTGACATATTAGGAAATATATTATTACATTATATTTTTACAGCTAGTAGGACATTTATATTTATACAGTGTTATTAGTGCAACATGAAGCACACTCACCTTTGGTGCAGAAGGCTGTGGGCTCCATTCATTCCCACACGACGTTGATGGAGTGCTTACATTGCAGTACAGCATAAGGGAGTTACTGCACTCCTTAGTGTATCATCTTTTGGATAAGATGTTAAGCCAATGTCTCATTTGCTTGAGTTGGTGGTAGCACAGGTGGATATAAAAGATCTCACAGTATCTATTGAAAAGAGTAGGGGTCCTTTATTAAAATTCACAAAATACAGTATATACATTCTGTATACAAATGTTATAACTCATTTCCTATATTAAAATTCACAAATTACAGTATATACATTCTATATACAAATTTTATAACTCATTTCTAATATTTACAATTATATACACATTATTCAATTAATTCACGTTATCAACATTTTCAGACTTTCAATTCCCCCCCCCCCACTTTTTTCCACAACCAAAATCAATTTTTTTTTCAAAATTTCTGACAATACCCCTTTCCCATTATATTTTATCCCACTAATTCTTTCATTCCAGATGAGCCACATTATACAAAATTTTTTTCATCTAATCGATCAGTATGATTTTCTTTCATGCTTTCATACTGTCCGTATTCTAGCATGTCCACATTTATACATTTAGCATTTTTCAATCCTTTAAAACAGTCTTTGCCACATATTTCCTCCCACAATTGATATACCCTTTTACAGTTCAGAAAACATGTTCAGTAGTCTCCAATTTCCCACAATATATGCAGATTCTTTCTTTTTATTGTTTGTATGGCATATTTGCTTTTACTGGAAGCCTATTTGTAGACATCCTCCACAAAATATCTGTAAATTCCACATATTTTTTTGCATCTTTTCATTTTCATTTTTACTGCCGTTGCTTTTTTGTCTCCTAACTGATTCCTAGGGTAAATGTAATAAAATGTTTTCATTATATTTTCCTATTCTTTCTATTTTTCCTAAATCATCTTCATCTTGATATAGTTTCATTTCTGTACAAGTGATTCTATTATTTTTTAAACATTTAAGCCTTTGTCAAATAGATTTATATTTTTCCTCTATAATCCTTATTAAGTGTTTTCCTTTTTCCTGCATCCCTGTCAATACTTTATATAAGTTTAATGAGGCTGTATATACAATTGGATGTACTAATCACAAACCTTTTTCATTTTTGGTAACATAAAGAATTCCTCTTTTAATAGGGTTCAATCTAGATCCACATATGAATGCAAATAACACATTCAGTAACTCTTTTTCACATTCTGTTGGTATCAAATATACTTGTTAGATGTGCCATTTTTACCTAATATTACTGAATTAATTAAACATGCTTTTTTTCTGTATGTAAGTTTAAATGTTGTCCAGAATGTACAAGTACTCCTTATTTTAAATATCACATCCTTCCATTGTGTCATCCTCTGTTATTAGTACCAAACCTTATTCCCAGAATTTCTATTTCTTCTTTTTTAAACTGGATACCTCTTATTTTTCCAGAGAACCCCCAGTCCTTTACTCTCTTCTTTATTAATACTTAATCCTAACTGCTTTACCTCTTTGTCAAATGTCTTGATGGCTGTATTCATCCAGTCTTTATTTTTAACAACTAATACTAGGTCATCCGCATAAGAGAACATCACTGGAATCTGAATTCCCTCTGGTGTACAATATTTAGCTTCCTCCAGTGCCAAATTTATCTTGGTAACTACCGCATTCATAAGTAATGCAAATAGAATACTGCTTGTTAGATATCTTTGCTTAATGCCACTCTTTATTTCTATTACCTCATTTAACCAACCATTAATCACTAGTCTTGCTTTATTTTTGTTATATACAGACTTCAAAACGTTGATTTTTTTCATTACTTATAATATATTCTTTCAAAATCATCCATAATGCTTCGTGCTGGATCTTGACAAATGCTTTACTTACATCTTCTACCAGTATTTTTAATTCTGTTCCTCTCTTTATTACGTCATATACCAACTATCTTATTAACATTCGAACTTCTTGACTTCCTTTCTCTTTTATTCCAAAAACTGTTTCAGTTAGCAACTTATTAACCTTACTTACTATTCTTTTTCTATTATTTTCATAAAGATCTTATAATCAACAATTCTAATGGTCTCCAGTTTTTTATGTCTATTCTTTCTCCCTTTTCCTTATAAATGTCATTGCACCCATACAATTTTCTAATCATTTACACCTTTCTCAAACCATTCATTTAACATCTCTAAGAATATTATTTTTGCCATTCTTGCATATCCTTGCACATTAAATATTCAAATCCATCTAAACCTGTAGCTGCTTCTACATTTACTGTTCTCAACATATTTTTAAATTCTATCCTTTAATCTTTTCTTCATTATCTTATTATCTTCTTCAGTTAATTTTTAAGTCCCATCTATTTTTGGTATGCTATCACATATAGAAAAAGTTTCCAAAATATGTTTTTTTTTACTCCCTGCATAATTTATTTCTGTGTATTCACTATACACCTTTCCTCGTTCCTTAACTCCCTTATTATTCTTAGTTTTTCTTTAACAATTTCACTTAAATATGGTGCTACTACTTCTTTTCTACCTTGCAAAAATATCTTTGAATAACATTTTAAATTTTCTCTTGGTCCATTTCATGTAATATTCTCTCTTTTTTATAAACTCTTATTTATTGTCTATTATGTTTTTAAAGACTTAGTTACTGATTTCCTTATATTTATAACTATCATGTATTCTTTGTGCCCTTTGCCATTATAGTACTTCTTTTCTATATTTTTCTTTTAAACTAATCCACCAACTTGTCCAATCATTAAAAGATCCTCTCATGTTTATATGATCCAGCCATAATTGATATATTATACTCCTTACATACTCATTTGGCTCTGATTCTTTTTATCCCTCTACCTACTTTTATATAAACTATTCTTTCTTGAATCCCTATCCATATTATTACATGATCTGAAAATCACATAATTTTAACTCCTTGATGCAGTATACTTAGACTTTCTCATACTGTAAAGTAATCCATTTCTGTTCACAGATTACTCCTTTTGTATGTCCACTGTTTGCCTTTTCATGAGTACATTTTACCGTTTGTTGTTTTTGTCCTTTTCCGTTTTATTTTCTCCCATACCTATATTTTTAAATTTACATTTTTTTTCTTTCACTCTTTTCCCAATAGAACTTTTTACTTTTAACTCGTATCTATTTATCATCTCCTACATCACTTGAATTACTGACTTCTTCCTCCATCTATCCTTCTTTTCCTTTTGTTTTACTCATGCGTTCATTTACTTCCATTATTATATCTTTCTCATTCATGTTTTCATTTTGTGTTTCTTCTGTATTGTCTAATATAACACTCTCGCTATCTTGGTCTGACTTTGTTTCCTCTGTATAATTTTCTACACCATTACAATCCATCCATGAATGTCCTATTTTTTTCATACTTTAGACATTTATGCTTAGATTCTTTCACACTTTATACATTTTTGCTCACATTTTTTGCTTCATGACCAACTTTACCACAAATAAAACATTTTCTTTTGTCACGAAGGAAAATTAAATTATCACCTTTACCACATAAAAAACATGTCTTTGGTTGTCCCCAATATCTAACTAATCCCTTATTCCCTTCCACATTAATTATATTTGGCTAATGCACAATTTTATCATTTTGTATTTTCAATATAAAATCACATTTCCATCCCCCAGTCTATAAACCTCTGTTGTTGTATACTTTTGTAATGCCCATTACATTGCAATACACAGTTTTTGAACAGTCTTTTAATTTGTCTCTTTCAACTTCAGTTCAAATTTGTAAAAATACTCTTTTTGTAGCTTCTCTGTTGAATGCTTGTACAACATACAGGTTCCAGGGGCTTTCATCCTGTCTGTTTTCATACTGTTCTAGAAATTTCTGCATATACTGTGACTCCTTGCAAAAATGTCACAGAAAGTATCTTTGTTAATACAAATAAAAGCTCAAAGCCTCTCGGCTAAGTACCCTGTGGTGAAATGATGCTGTCCCATACTTCACACCTGTCCAACTCCTTTTCCATTTTAGCACTTATCCTCACCTGATACTTTCTTCTTTCTGTCTTCTTCTCTTCTTTCATCTTCTGTCACTGTTTGTGCATATAACTTCTTTTCTTTCTTCCTTATTTCCTGCACTACTACTTGAATTCTGCCCATTATTTCTCCCCAAGGCACTGCCTTCTCACTCTCTGGTTCACTCTGTTCAATTAATTCTTTCAAATAAAGATCCTCCAATCCCTCTCATTGGAAGGTTGTAACTGCACTCAGGTATTGCAGAATCTGCTGCAAACAAATTACATTGAAATAGATTTTTAAAATGCACCATATCTACTTCACCTTCATCTTTTTTGCATTTTACTCAACTCTCTTGTACTTTCTTTCTTCTTTTCTTCTCTCCCCTTTCTCTGCACAACTTCTAACTCATTCTCCACCACATGAAGCTTCTCAGCTGTTCATTGAGCAGCTTTGTTCACCTCAAAAACACAAAAACACCTTCTTTCTCCTCCATTGTTTATTTTCTGCTTCCTGCTTCTCTGAGCCACCTTTGCGCCCAGACCAGAAGTCAAGAAGCCAATCAAAGTACACAAAGAGTAAGGGTCCTTTATTAAAATCACAAAATACAATATATATATTTTATATACAAAATTAACAAATTATTCTACAGTTTTTTACAAATATTTACAAGTGACTTATACAATTTCAGCAGCTCAGTTTTGTTTAGACTTTCAACTCCCCCCACTCTTTCTACCACAATGAAAATTGTATCTTCTTCAAAATTTCTGACAGTACCTATTTTCCATTATATTTTGTCCCATTCATTCTTTCATACCATATAATCCATATTATACACAATTTATCTAATTTATCTATATCCTTTTTTCATGTTTTCATAATATTCATATTATGTTATATCCATATTTATGCAATTAACATTAATAAGTCCTTTTAAATAGTCTTTATCACATATTTTTCTGTAATTGGTTCACTTTATTACATTTAAAAAAAAAACATGTTCAGTAGTCTCTAGTTCCCCACAGTATATACAAATTCTATCTTTTATTGATTTATATGGCATATTTGCCTTTACCGGTAACATATTTGTAGGTAACCTCCATAAAAAATCTGCACATTCTAAATATTTTTCACATTTTTTCATTCTTGCTTTTACCAACTTCACTTTTTTATCTTCTAGTTGTTTCCAAGGATGCACATAATACAATTCTTCCATTTTATTTAGTGTGTTTTTAACTGTGTTTCTTAAATCAGCCTTCCATAGAACTAATTTTTCTTGATTTAATTTCATTCCCATGCAAGTGATTCCTTTACTTCTTTATAAACCTTTAAGCTTCTCCCATATTGATTTATATTTTTCTTCTATACGTTTTATTAACACATTTCATTTTTCTTGTATTCCTCTTAACACTTGTATAGTTTAATGAAGCTATATACACAATTGGGTTTACTAGACCCAGACCTTGTATAGGCCGTAGGGCTGATAGCCTAGTACCTACCTATGACCTTATGAACCTCCTTCCTTTTTATTAACATACAAGATTCCTCTTTTTTATAAGATTCAACCTAGATCCCCATATGGATTTAAATAATACATTCAATAATTCTTTTTCACATTCTGGTATCATAAACACCCTTGCCAAATGTGCTATTTTACCTAATACCACATAATTAATTAAATATACTTTATTTTTATATGAAAGTTTAAAAGTTCTCGAAATATACATGTACTTCTCATTTTAAATATCATATCCTTCCAGTGTGCGCCTCTCTGCTGTTTACTACCAAACTTTATTCCCCAAAATTCTGTTTGTTCATTATTGAATTGAATATATTTTATTTTTCCGGAGAACCCCAGTCCTTTACTTTTTTCTTCATTAGTACTTAACCCTAGCACCTTTAGTTCTTTGCTAAGTGCCCAAATAGCTATATCCATCCATCTTTTATTTTTTACAAGTAATGAACAATATTTAACTTCCTCTAATGTCCTATTTATATTCAAAACTACTGCATTCATAATTAATGCATGTAGTATACTGCTTACTGGACATCATTGCTTAATACCACTGTTTAATTCTATAGTCTCACTTAACCAACCATTTATCACCAATTTCACTTTATTCTTGATATAAACAAATTTTAATACCTTGATTATGTTATCACTTATGCTATATTCTGTCAGGATATTCCATAGTACTTAGTGGATCTTATCAAAAGCTTTACTTATGTCGCAGACTAATATTTTCAATTCAGTTTTCCTATTTATTACATCATCCACCAGTTCTCTTATTAACATTAATAGTTATTGGCTTCCTTTTTCTTTTATTCCAAATATTGTTTCAGTCAGTATTTTATTATCCTTGCTTATTATTCTTTTTCTATTATTTTTATAAAGATCTTATAATCCACATTATGTAATACTAGGGGTCTCCAATTTTTCATGTCTGTTTTTTCTCCCTTTTTCCCTATAAATTTCATCGATCCTATACACATTCTTTCATCATTTACTCCATCTTCAAACTTTTCATTCAGTACCTTTAAAACATTCCTTTTGCCATTCTTGCATGTCCTTATACAGTAAATATTCAAGTCCATCTAAACCTGTGGCTGCTTCTATATTTACTGCTTTCAGTACATTTTTAAATTGTGTAATTGTAGTTTTTTTCTTCCATTCTATTATTATCTTCATCAGTTAGTCTTTTTAAGTTTTGTCCTCTTTTTTTATAATGTTGCCTACTGAAAATGTTTTAAGAATATGGCTTTTAATTGTCTGCATGATTTCTTTTTGTGTATCCACTATACATTCTTCCTCATTTCTTAACTCTCTTATTAGTTTTATTTTTTCTTTAACCATTTTACTTAGATATGGTGCTTCTACTTTTTTTCCTTGTAAAAAATATCTTTGTTTAAATAATGTTTTTTTAATTTTTTCTTCATTCATTTCATACAACATACATCTAAAAATTTAATTACTGATTTCTTTATATTTCTCATTATCTAGTATTCATTTTGTCCTCTGGCATTCTAATATTTCTCTTTTTTTTTCTTTCAAACTAATCTACCATTCTGTCCAGTTTTCATAAAATTGTCTCATATTTATATGATCTATCCATAACATATTTATTCTTTCCTTCACTTGCTTGTTTAGGTCTGATTCATTAATTCTTTTTAAACCTCTGCCTGTTCTTATATAATCTATTCTTTCTTGAATTTCTGTCCAAATTGCAACTTGATCTGAAAAGCATCTAATTTTAACTCCTGATGTAATATCTGTAAGCTCTCTGGTACTTTAAGTAATCAGTTTCAGTTTTTAGATTACTCCTTCTGAATCCCCATTGTTTTTTCCACTAAAATATTTTACAACTTTTAACCATATCAAAAATAACTTTTGCATCTGCCCCTTCTTTTCACCTATGTCTTAGATCACATTTAAATCACCTACTATTATTACTTGCTTATTTACACTCGTATAATCAAGTATTTTCTTAAACCTGATCTCTCTCTTTTTTGTATAATATATGGGTAGAGTGCAATTATCATATATATTTGATACTTCTATCTAATATTAGTATTCTTCCTAATACTACTAATGTATAATCTAGAATCTCTATACATTCTTTACATAAAACAGCTATATCCGAACATTTTCCATATAATTGCCCTCCCATAGCCCATTAACGTACATCGTGTCTTCCTCTGTTGTTATCTTTATATCTATTAGTACTATAATGTCCATATGCTTTTTACACCATTGCAGAATTTCTAGCCTTTAATGAACATTCTTCAATTTTGTGGTTAAGTATTTACATTAATGGCTAGGATTTTCACTTAGCAAATTAGTGTTTGTTACTTTTATCCTTTCCCTTTCTTATTTTCTCTTATATATATATTTTTGAATTTGTGTTTTCTGTCTTTCACTCTTTTTTTCAATAGAACTTCTACTTCTGCCTTTTTTCCCATTTATTATCCCCTTCATCACTTGAATTACTCACTTCTTTCTCTAGTTCCCCTTCTTTCCTTTTATTTTCTTTACATTTTTATTTACTATCATTCCTATATCAGTCATTTTTGTTGTGTTTCTTCTATATTATCTACTAATGCATCCTCCTTACTTTGTTTTGCTATTACTACTTGTGTATCCCTTTTCCGTATCATTACAGTCCATCCATGACTGCCCTATTGTTTCACACTTTATGCATTTTTTTTAACATTTTTTTTGCTTCCTGACCTGTTTTACCACAAATAAAACAAAACCTTTTATCACAATTGTTGATTAAATGGTCATCTTTACCACACATAAAACAAGTTTTTGGTTGTCCTCAATATTTAACCACTCCCTTATTCTCTTCCACATTAATTGTACTCGATAAATTCATTACTTTGTCATTTTGCACCACTGTTATCATAGTTTTCGTAATGTCCAAAACATCTCTACACACAGTTCCCAAATAGTTTTTCAATTAATGTCTTTCAATTTCAGTTTGAAATTGTATAAATATTCTCTTTTTGGCTTCTCTATTCAAACCCTGCACCACATACATGTTCCAAGGATTTTCATCCCTTCTTTTTTCATACTGCTCTAAAAACTTCTCCATGAACTGTGTCTCCTCAAAGAAATTGTCACAAAAAGTATCTTTATTAATGCAAATAAACACTCTTACCTGTCTGGGTTTTATACCCAGTGGTGAAAAGATGCTGTCCTTGATGTCATACCTGCCCAGTTCCTTCTTTTTCTTACTGCTTATTTTTACCCAATACTTTCTTCTTACTTCTGCCTTTCTTTCTTCTTGTTTTTCACCTTCTTTTATTGTCTGTGAGTAAGATTTCTTCTCCTCCTTCCTTAAATCCTGCACTACTTCATCCTGGATCCTATCCATTATTTCTCCCCACGATGCTGCCTTCTCACTCTCTCTGGCTCACTCTGTTCAAACGGTTCTTTTAAATAGACATCTTGCAACCCTCCCAACTGGAGGATTAAAACAGCGCACACTGGTGTTGCAGATTCAGATACAAACAAATTCTGTTGAGAAAGCACTTCCAGATCTGCCATATCCACTTCAGCTCCTTAATTTTGCCTTTTACATGCTATTTCTCCATTTTATTGACTTTTTTTCTTGAGTGTCTATACTCTGCCTAACCTCCAACTCTTCTTCTTCAACATCTACCATCTCAGCTGTTTGATTAACAGCGTCTTTTACTTCAAAATTACAAAAAATGCTCTCTTTCGCCTCCTTTTTTGCCTTTCTGCTTCTCTGAGCTACCTTCACCCCCCCTCCAGACCAGAAGACAGGTATTGCCACTCAGAACTGTGCCCCCATACTCTTGAAAATAGTAGGGGAAGTTCCCTGATGACCTGGCCAAATTTCCCTTAATAGTATAAATACTACCTTGGGTCTATCCTGAAAAGAGGCCAATAACTTAGTGGAACTGACCCAATCAACAAAGGGTAAATAAAATAAATAAAGAACATGTATACATATATATAAGACTGGGTATTGATGCTGTGATAATTGATGCAAGAATTTTATGATTTTCATTAACTAACACTTAATTTTTTTAGGATTTTTTTTATTTCAGTTTACATATATACTTTTTAAGAAATGGTTAAATGTAATTCTGATGTGTTTAACTATTTGTATATTTATGCATTAAATACTTTTACACTGAAATTATATAACTGATATTTTTTGAAATTATATATTTATTTGAATTGGAATTCTCATTCTCATTATATCTTTATGATTGAAATGGCATTTGGATCACTTAATGAACTGGAGTTATTTAAGTATTTTTGGAGGGGAGGCACTCTTAGCATCTGAAGAAGTCCAATTAATTTGTTTATGGACAAAATGCTAAACCATGTAATAAATACTTGTATTGTAACCTTCTGTGGAGGCTCCTTTGTTTCCAGGATCTGGGAAACAGTTTTTTTTTATTAGTCTTTTGTTCTGTTTCTGGCTTCTCCTTTTTAGTTATTAGTGGATGTAATGCTTTTAAACTGCATTATTTCCTTGGGTGGCTTGTTACATATTTATGGGTTTACTAAACATTGTTTGTTTTTAGCAATTTATGTTTTAGTTTCTCATCATTTATATTGTGTAAACAAACACAAATTATTCCTAAAACATATATGCAGTTATATAAAATATGTTTGCTTTTTAAGTACAGTTTTTTAATCAGAACATATGAATAATGCACTGTAAAAGATATGTAATTCAGCCTTACAAATATATGCAGGGAAACAGATTTTCTGTTGCATTTATCTAAAGTACATTCTTTTCAATTTCACATCATGTGTGGTTTCATTTTCTTTTTTGTTTTCTCTATTGCCCTTCTTGAGTTTCATGTATGTCAGTTTTGTAAAAGGACCTTTACAAACAAATACATTCTATGTAGGCACCTATGTGGACAGAAAGATTGGTAGACAGGTGTTTCAGGTTAAGAATTGTCAAAATAGTCAGTAAATGAAGTCAAAAGAAATAAATTCAAACATAACTTTGTCTTTTATGCTGATCAATTTAACTCCATTTGGGAATTAAAAGTTGATTATTTTTTCACTTCCACAGGTGAAAGCCTGAGCCCAGATCAGAGTATGTCAAAAAGGAAGAAAAAACAGAGACGCAATAGGACCACATTTAACAGTAGCCAGTTACAAGCTTTGGAACGTGTCTTTGAACGAACACATTACCCAGATGCCTTTGTACGAGAGGACCTAGCAAGGCGCGTCAGTCTCAGTGAAGCCCGGGTCCAGGTAAGGGACTCCTTCAAGTTCTGTAAACAGAATCTGCTAGCATCATGAGAGCTCTAGGACTGTCCTGGACTTTTTAAAAATATTGTTGGACACATTTTTAAAAGGTGTAACAATATTGATGTTTAGTAGATATTTGTAATTTACAGATTATATCAGAAGCTTGAAGATTTTGCTGTGGTAAAAAAACCCTACAATGTCATGTAGTAGCATACATAAAATTAAGTATGTTTTAAATAGACTCACTGTGTTTAGTGAGAATAACACACAGTTTTACCCGGTAGTAGTATGCATAGCTGAATAGTTTGATTAGAGTTTTGTTGGCAAAATGCCTCTTAAGTGGTAACAGTTTCCAGTTTATATCTCTTAAACATATTTATAACACGGTCCTGGTGATACTAAGTGAAGCAAAGCTCGGACAGCTCGAATTTGTGTTTCTGTCTATAGTAACTGATATTGAGAAGAGACGGATCTTCTTCAAATCAGAGAAAGAATGACACCCAGTATGCCTGCTTTGCATCCTTCTGACCAAAAAATATGCATTAACTTTGGTTATTAAAGTAGTAACTCATGCATCCACTGGGCCACAGGATTATAAAGCAAGTGACCTGGTTCATGGCATGCATCCATGAGAGTAACGAGCAAATCTATATATTAGTAATTACTCATGCACATTTTAGATATTATCAATACCTGATTTTGAAGCAGTATGTGTTATAACAACCATCTTTTAACTCACATAATTGCAGAGTGTTTTGCTGCTTTGTTCTTGTTTGCATGAACACCATTGTTTAATTTCAATTAAATGAGTAAATGCTGTCTTCTGTTCCATTGTCTTTTGATGTAATGTACTGCTAGCTCTGAGAGTGCACAAATAAACAGAACTTAATACAGACAAGTAGGAAAACATGAAGGAGGAATGTAGTAATTATGTGACACACACAGTTTGTAGACGTGTTATGACCATGTGCATAAATTTTTGTTTAAATTGGTTGTTAGTACTTTTGCTTTTCGATGGCTGAAGGAGGACTTATGTTTGAAAGAAAGTGCTAGCAGTTTGGTTGAGTTAATAAAAAATTAAGATTTGTTTGGCATTATTTCAATTTCTTGCCAGTGTACAGTTAATTTCTAGTTTTAATTTGTTTATGCTATTCATGGCTTTACCTTTTACATGGATGTGTTTTGAAGTGTTTAATTTGTAGAAACACAAGACATCAAAGGTTTTGAAGGAATACCTTTCTGCAAAAAATATATAATGTTCCTTTAAAGAATACCACTTTGTTATTTGTTATACAAGACTAAACTTTATGTGGAGCCTTAGTATTTCTCCTGATTGTGAGGATTATTTAGAAATTAATAATGCAATATAGAAATGTGTAATAACCATACTTGGTATATGCAATAAGGAGTGTAAAATGTATATAAAGTCAGTAGCTTAGCTATAGTGGGGTGAAAGGGACAACTGCCCTGGGTGCAAAATGTTAGGGAGTGCGATTGACTAGTCCCGATCACTATTTAATGCATACCTGCTTTTAAAAGCCAGCATTGCATTTGCTGTGAAACCTGGGTGCTGTAGCACTTCCTGTGTGAGCTAAACTGTAGCAACTGCTTGCTATGGCCTAAAATAAAAAAATAAGATTTGTTTCTTTTCATTTTTTTCCTGCTGAAGAAGGCGAGGCAGGGCACAGAAAGGGATGTGACTGAACTCTTGCATTTTAGGGGCCCTGTGTACCTGATCATTGACATTTTTTTTTCATCTGAGCAAGCATATCTCTGAATTCTCCAGATTTTCACAGAATGTCTTAATTTTTGCTTCATATTTTTGGTCTGTTCCTCATAAAAGGAGGATTGAAGTCAATGAATAATGACATACATTTGAGTGTCAGACTTCTTATCCTTCTGGAAATGCATGCTAATACAAATCCTGTTATTCTAGTAAGTTTATAAGTTTATAAGAACAATATTTAAAATGTATCCTTATTTTAGGTTTTGTCCAGATTTCTTTATGCTAAGAGGTTGAGAGGTATAGTTGGTTGGCTTCTGCATTTCAGGAACATTATTCACCAGATCACAGACTGCAGACTGTCTTTTTTTTTTGTTTGTTTTTTTCTTCCATCGAGGGGGTCTGACTACTTGATGGAGTGGACATTTTTTATGAATGAGCTGAGGAGGTGGGGCACCATTACAGGGATTAGCCTCAGGTGCTTAAAAAGACAGTTATTGTTCTCTTCAGGCCGACATTTTAAAAGTGTCCATCATGTCTGGCTCTCTGGTTAAAATATTTCTGGTACCAACTGTAGAAATACAAAAAATAATGAGTGTAGAATAGGCTGTAAACCATCAGATACATTCTTATTTTAAGTATAAGCTTTATGTACCTCAGACAAACAACAGATAGAAACTAAAATGGGCGTATGATCACTCTCTGAAGAATGTGTAATAGTGCCATTACACCGGACCTTCTGTCCGTATGCATAGCACTTTAGATATACTTTTTTATTACTTAAAGCATTTAGAGTATTTGAGGTGGATTGATCATAGAGCCCAAAAGTTCCCAGGCTTGGGGACACTGTTATAGTACAGATTTACTAACAGCATTCAGAAAATTCAACCAGACTGTGCACATATGCTAGTCTGTATTTATAGTGTTCAGATTCAGTCCTCATGCAATGATTAGTTTGGCAGTGTGCCCTTGTAAGCAGATGGTGGGCTTCACTTGAGTGAGCCCCCAAGTCTGCTAGGACTATCAGAATGGAGTGAGCATTTTGGTAGTTCTTTTCTTTAAAATCAGGTATCTTAATATAATTATTTAGAGCAGCTCCAGTCTGACTGTTTTTATTCATAATTACTTGCTTTGTGCAGTACATGTGACACTCAAAGGGGTGCAATTACTGGCATCAGATGCCTGATGTCCAGTAGCATTGTAGCCTAGAAAGAACATAATTGATTCCTTTCAAACTCTAAATTCTTAGATAGTGACCAGTTGTGGCTATGAGTGTCCCTGTCACAGTAGAGGTCATCTTTAAGGTAGCATGATCTTGAGTGAGGCAAATCAAAACTGCATGGCTTCCTGCTTTATTATAAATTAATTCTTCATATTTTACAGTTTTGTTCAAATCCTTATTAAAATATAGCAATATAATGAGTATATTGTGAATAATGCAAACAAACTGATAATGCTGCATTTCAAGGTTTTGAAAGAAAACTTCTTTATGCTTTTAAACCCACAGTCAGTATGTGTTGTGCTTGTGCAACAAGCCATAAAATAGTAAACTAAGGAAGTCCTGTCAAAATTATATCTCACTTCAGTGTTAAAAGAAAGCTTGTCAGTTGTATATTAATCCCTAATGTATACTATGATATCCCATTTCAAGGGACTGTTGCACAGGAGGGGCTGGTGTTGTTTTTAATTATGTTGGGAAGTTTGCCTTTCTGTTTCCTGTGTAGCATACACCGTGGTGGGAAGCTCATCAGGACAAGTGTTATTCTGCAAAGAATTAAGATTATATGGTCAGATAGTGCTGCTGTTAGCTTTAACTGTTCTGGGATTTCCTGCAAATGGGGCAATGATTGCAGTGCTTAATGTATGCATTTTAAAAAAGGTCATGCTTAGGTGCTTCTTGGAATATAAAAATTTATACCACGGGTTGCATTATACAAAGATTATTTCTATTAAAAGTTTGCAACAGCTGTTTGAAGCAAAGTAAATCATTTGCTGTCGTTTTTACAACTGCCTGTTTTGCTTAATTCTGTAGCTGTGGATATCAGACACATAGAATGTAAGCGAACACACGCGGTAGACAACAATTTCTGCAAAATTGTTTCATTGATTTTGTTTTTGTCAGTAGTATAAGCTTACAGTAGAAATGCTATCCAGAAGAAACCACAGCAGCGCAAACGGAAATGCTACAGGCAAACTGTGGAGTGTTTTCCCTTCTTTCAGTCAAACTGACACATTTCTTCATTTTGCATTTAAACAGACTTAGCCATTCATTCAGCGTTATATTTGTCTGCAAATATGGAAGCATAATAACATAGAATGGAATTCATAAAGATACTTTTTTACGATGCAGGTCAATAGAATTCCCTTATGTTTTATTGTGTTACACAGCGCATGAATGACAGAGGGATTTGATAAATGTCTCCATCAGTACTGCATAGCAGATTGGTGTAAGGGATTTATTCCAGTGTGCGCAATGTCTTTATGTACACCACAGTGGAATGCAAATGATCTATACTCCTAGTGCATAAAACAGAGGAACCTTCTGGTGCAACATACCATAATATTATGGTATACAGCTAGGCTGCAGTACCTTTTGGGTTTCTTTTTCAAATCTGTCACATTAAGATGTCTGTTGGTGTTTTCTAGTGCAGAGAAAGGACTGCTATGTAATCCAAGTTATTCCTCAGAGGCTGTCCCCCTCTGTGTAAAGATATCCCAGCATGCTTTCTACACCACTAGGACATGCTAGGCATATGGCATTACAGACATGTGAAGTGTGTGACTGAGCTAAGTAAAACATAAGTAGAACCAGTAGGTTGTATATAGAAGGAAGGATGTGTGAGGAGGTGTCATTAGGGAGTGAGCATTAATCTAATTATGGGAAGTTGGGTCCTCATGACACAAACCTTACAACCTACAAACATTGAAAATAGGAACAAAGGCCTTTGAAAATGGGGACATCCAGGTAAAAATGTGGACATCTAATTGGCATAAAATTTGAATACAAAATATTACATAAGTCTTCCCCCTTGCAGTAGGAATATAGAATACTACTCAGAAACACATCTTTTAAAAATAGAAACTGTCAAAAATGATGGAAAAATAAAATCACATTATAACTTCTGTAGACCTTAATGAACTATATTGCAAAATTCTACCACACAAGATCATTTATTTCTGCTTCAGGAAAAGATTGTTGTAAGATGTGTGACTTCTTTCTTTACATTTTTTTTTGCTACTAGTATGTTGGTCATATAGTGTGTTTTACTGTGCACTAGACTGATTCAAAACTCGCATGTGATGAGGGGGATTCAGAAAATTGTGTGAAGGGGAAAATTAAGCCTGAAATTAGGGGCATAATCTATAAAAATAGGGTCATCCTAAATCAGCTGGGAAAATAAGAATGGTCCTCCTAAACAGGGACATTTGAGAGGTATGTGGCATGACAATAACCATTAATATGCTAATAGGGCACATGGATAAAAGAAATGTGAATAATAAACAGACTAGCTGTGAATTATGATAAAGGCGAGACTTGGCACTAAGATTTGCTATAATTTACAAGTGGGAATCTACTGCTTTTGCATAGACTGCAATAAGATTTGCTCCAGACATCCAGTGAATGATGCTGTTGGAATTTATAGCTGAGACCACAGCTTTACCAGCTGTATTAACTAATAATTTGTTCTTCCCACAGGCAAGAAATGCTATTTGTTGAGGTCCATGGTGTTTCTAGACAATATGTTGCTGCCTGCAATTTGTGGAAGAAATACTTCTTTATAAATCCTACCCATGGTGCCATACTGAAAACACTGAAAAAGCATGGATGGCTGACCTCATCTGGACGCATCGAATCTTGTGTACTTGGCAAAAAACATGATCTCGGCTGATTCACAGAGTATTTCCCTGAAAATGTTGATGCCATCCATAAAGACACACCACACACACACACACACACACACAAACACACACACACTCTATTGGGAAGACTCTCCCTCCCACATGAAAGGATAATATGGAGCAGGTCCAGATCTCTGTAAGGAAAGGAAATAATAAAAAGGAGGCTAATATGAAAGAAAACAAGTTTGCACACATATAGTAGTCAGTGGCTTTGCACAGATCAGCATTCTGCTCGACTCACTCAGATGAGTGCTAACTAAATAAGGATATCCCAGTTCCATGGTCAGTAAGGACAATGAAAGGCAAATCGAAGAACATTAACCTTTTGCTAAAGGGGAATAAAAAAATGCACAGAAATAGACTGTGTGTGTATGTTTGTGTACATGTGTGTCTGTGTGGGTGTGTATGTACCTACCTATATTTTTTTCTTCAGACCCTAGAAAAGAGATAGTGTGTGTACCTTGTTTGTGTGCATGTGTGTATGTGTTTACACCTCTCATTATCTGTTCAAATTCAAGACGTTAGAGTGTGTTGGGTGTATGTATGTGTATGCTCCACTCCTTTCCTGTTAAAATCCAAGAAAAAGACAGTGTGGTTTGTCTGTGTGTGTGTGTGTGTGTGTGTGTGTGTGTGTGTGTGTGTGTGTGTGTGTGTGTAGTATATATGAATGTATATATATATATATATATATATATATATATATATATATATATATATACTGTATATCTGCGGATTCACTTCAGATCAGTTTGAGACCATATGACTGATGTTTCGGGAATATCGAAATTCTGAAAAAATCCAAAAAAAAAAAAAACCAACAGCGATTTAAATATTTCTGCAGGGGGCAAGCCCCCCTGCATCCCCCACCCCCCACTACTTAAATATTCCAACTCTGAGATTGCACTACTAAAGGGAAATCTATTCTGCACTGTATGCAGATCTCCATTCACAATGTCGGGATTCCAAACTTTCGATCATGTGGTCTAGGCCATATGAAATTCAATCTTTCAGGATTTCGGCATTGTGATGTGTTCAGATATTTGCACACACACACACATATACGTGTAATGACATCTTGTGTATGAAAAAAGTAGAATGTGCTTACAACTTTATTTTTGGTTGTTACTTTCTCAAAAAAGCTAGACAGGTTGATTACTGTATTAAAAAGAATAAAGTCTGAATAAAATTTCCTGGACTGTTTGAACAATTTTGGCAGTTCTAGGGCCCACAGCTCAATAGTGGCCAGTGCCCAACCCAGAGGATAGGCATTGATACATTTCTTTACTTAAAAAATAAAATAAAACTGAAAAAATAGTCAAATGAATTAAAACATCTGGCCAGAGTTATAGCACTGATGACAGAAATGTTTGGTTAAGTACTTACAATCAGTTCATAAGTTTCTGTTCCTATCTAGGAGAAAAAAATCCCGCAATTAAATAGAAATGAGATCAGGAATTGATGGTCACTGGCTGGAGAGTGAGATGAGGTGTGATTTTTTTCCTTTGTATATCTTCGCAGGAGGCTCGCAGGCCTTACTATTAGACAGCACCTCGGTTACTGCTCAAGAGCGTCACTCTCAACTATTCCTGTTTATAACTTACATTTTGGATATTTTCCTTGTAAAAGTTTTGGCAGTCATTGAGGACTGCCCTGATTTCACCTCTTATCTTTGATATATTCCTCACAAAGTTTTGTGATTTTCTAGCAGATCATTGAGGAATGCAGCCAGCATGTCTGAAACTCCGATGTTATTTTGTAACTCCAAGCCTGCAAATTCCAGGGTTGTAGTCAAAAAGTAATGACTCATTTCATTAAATGCATGCTAATGGAAAATGTGTTATTCATGAGGTATTTGTAAGTATAGAAGAGCAATATTTAAAACTTGTTCCTGATGTTTGATATTTGTCCCTCATTTTTTAGTGTTGACACAGATTCTTGCAGTAAAAGGTTTAGTGTTAAGACTGAGAATACTTTGCTTGGGGGGGGCGGGGTTGCAAAGCTGGCTGGCCAGCAGCTGAGTCACTGATTTTGCAACATATTTTTGATCTGCTCATCATACAATATGTAGATTTCTGTAAAAGTACTGAGGATTGCAGTCACTAAATGGCTGAAGCTGAGCTTCAGACTTAATATTCCTCAGAAAATACTTACAAAAAGTTATTCTAGCAATGTTCTAAATGCATAACAGTAACATTTAAAATCAGTCCCTGATTCTGAGTCTTTGTCCTTGATTATTTTCTGGCTTTGTCACTGATTCTTGTACTAAGAGGGTTGAGACTACAAGGCGTAATTCACCGATTTTGCCTCATACTTTTGTTCTTTTCCTCTGAAAGTTTGTATTTTCTGCCAAACGTTAGAGTATTGCATTTACCAAATAATAACTATTTAAATTCCAGACTGCGTATCTCTCAAAAAATGAAAGTAAATGAAAAATGTGCTACGTCTTTTATTCTAGTAGCTTTCCAAGTATATGTGTACATCATTTGGGACTAAACTTTTAAGTGCTATCGGCGAGAGTCCTTTACTGGGATTGGTTGACAAGCAAATGTGTGTTTTTATAAACCCATCTGAAATGCATTGTCCAGGCATTATTTTTTTTTATTTTATTTTAATACAATTAGACATTTTAGATGTACAGACAACTGCTAGGTTTGTGAGGTGATGTCAGTGGATGAAAATGACTGACTGCTACAGTTTGATCATTATTCTGGCTTTTTAGACACTTTACTGTGCCCAAAGTGAAGCAAAAACTAGAACAAGTATATCCCAAAAAAGCCGGCCAGAAGTCTTCAAATAGAGTAAAAAAATGTATTTAAAACCAGTATAACAGCAGTAAAATGCAGTAAGAACACAGTAACACAGATAAGCGCTTTCATCCCACTAATAATTTACAAGGAACTTCTGCATTTCCTTGTAAATTATTAGCGGGATGAATGCGCTTGTCTGTGTTACTGTGTTCTTACTGCATTGATGAAGTTCTTTGTAAATTATTAGCGGGTCAAAAGCGCTTATCTGTGTTACTGTGTTCTTACTGCATTGATGATGTTTCTTGTAAATTATTAGCGGGACGAAAGCACTTATCTGTGTTACTGTGTTCTTACTGTATTTTACTGCTGTTATACTTGTTTTAAATAAAGTTTTTGGATGGCATACTTTTCTGTGACTACTGTTTGTGTGAAACAAAGGTGAAGTAGATTTATTGTGCAGCCAATGCCTGTAACTGCTGGGTGGGGGTAGAGGTTGTGGATGAAGGCATCTTACCTGTTTTCATGTGCTCATTTAAAACAATCCTTAATCTGAGTTTTCAGAAATGGTGTGCATTTGTGTGGCATTAAGTTGGAATAATTTCTGTAGCAACACCAGCTATTATGTATTTTTGTGGAACAAACTTGAAATACATTATGGTGGGCATGATTTTTATGACAAGCCATGTGTCTGAAGTGTACTCTTGTTTGCAGTGCTAGGTGATTGTGATGGGCTGACCTGTCTGTGGTTGAAAGTAAATTGCCCTATTGTCATCTTCTTATTCTAAACAGCGTTTAGTCTGGTATTATAGGATTAATGCACATTTGTAGGAAGTAAGCCAGAAAGTTTACTGTGGCTGTGTGTGTGTGTGTGTGTGTGTGTGTGTGTGTGTGTGTGTGTGTGTGTGTGTGTGTGGGGGGGGGTTGTATAAAACAAACTTGAAATACTTTACTGTGGGCCATTACTTTTTATTACATTCAGGTGTCTGAAGAATACTTAGTTAACAAAATGTCTATAACTTCAGGTGGGAATAGTGGGGGTCATCTGTGGAAATTATTTTCCCTCTTGTCGTATGCTTATTTTAAGCACTCATTAATTTGGATTTGCAGGACTACTGTCCATTTGTGTCAATTTTCTGAAGTTGCTATGGCCACTGTGTGTTTGTATGTAACTTGGAATGCATTACTGTGGTTATTACTATTATTATTATTATTATTGTTTACCACAATTAGACATATGAAGCACACCAAGTCAACAAAGCAATTATATTTGTTGGGTATGGAGACTGTGTGGGTAAAAATGACTAACCTTGCTGTCATGATCAAGCCAAACAGTTCATAGGTTCATAGGTTCATAGATTAGTACTAAGCTAACTGCCCTTGCGAGCCATTTTAAGCCTAGCCAGTTATCCCTTGTGAGACTCAAACACCGCACCTTGTGTTTGTAAGGCAAACACCTTAACCATTAGGCCACCCTCCCAGTCATCAGTTTAGCTTTGCTGGATTCATTTGCATTTGTAGGAAGCAGTTTGGAAAACTTTGTTGTGACCATTTTTTAATCATAGTTGGACATATTGGGTGAATACGCTCAAAGTGGTTGTAACTGATGAGTACAGACATTGATGGATTAAAATGACAATAGTTTGAGTCCTCTTTTATGGTTGAAATGTTTCAAAATGTTATTTAGTATTTTTTTCACTTTTTGATGGAAAAAAGTTCAATAATGCAGACTTAAAAAAAGATCCAAATGTGGCTATATCTAACAAATCATTTACTAAACAGTAAATGTTATTTAAACAGTCTGGTATTTAAGTATTCATTTAAAGCTATCAGGAAGGTGAATTACAATGATCAGGTATATTTATACAGAACAGTAGACTTTATGCATGGTCATACAATAGTGTGTGTGTGTGTGTGTGTGTGTGTCATGATTTGATTTGAACATCATCCGGGGCAAAGCTTCACTTCATCTGCTACTATGTTTGAACTAAATTTTCATGAAGGAGATGTAAGTCAAATACATTTTTGTTATTATCTGGTGTATGCTCGCTGCTCTGACAGTAGTCAGGCTCTCCAGCTATATTTTTCCCACAAACAATGGGTGAACGGTTGAAAACTTTGGTAGATTCCAAGGTGGAGATTAACCAAAAGCTTTTGCAGGTAGACAACAGTTGCTGGGATTGTACAGTATAATTACTTCCCCAAGGATTATCTGTGATCTTAAAAAAATGAGAAGAGTTAATGATAGTGAGACCTGTCTTGGAACATAAGAAAGGCATGCCGTTCAAGATTTCTGGAACAAGTTGGAATGAGACAAAATACTTTTTTCCTAGTTAACAAGGAAAGTATTAAAAACTTACATTGATATGGAGGTCACTGATTGTACTAACAAAAAATACATGTTAGCCAGGGCTGCAGTACTTTCTGAAGTGCAGTCTGTAAATCTCCACAAATGTACTTTCAGTGCTGACAAACCAGCTTGAGTGGGACCTATGATATCTAACTGAAAGCTTATCATAAGCCTAGCTAATTTCCCTCAAAGTCAGAATCAAACCCTGTACTCTGTGAGGTAAAAAAAAAAAAAAACATAAAGCCATCTCCCAACTACTGCATCAGACCATCTAACTGCACCCTTCTAATTGTTGGGAAGGCTTTGCAGTCTAGTCTGCCTTACTGCTTATTGAGTTTGCTTCTTGTTGTTAGATCATAATAAAAATTGTAAAATGAAAATATTAGAAACTGTATCAGTGGTTAGATTTAAAAAGGCATATTCTAAAATATAAGAAAGTGGGTGTTGTAAAGATGAAACTAAATACAGATAAGACAATTGTTATGGCAGCAAATGGGGAATCAGAAGAAGCTGAAAATTGAGTTAGAAGGGAAAATAGAACAGGCTAACAGCGCCACATGTTTCATAGGGATGCTTGAGGAGAAGGGAAGTTTGAATGAAGAAGTCAAAGCTAGAATCAGAGGGACTGCAGCCAACTGGGACAGAGTGATAGGGGTAATGTGTGGCAGAAAAATGCCAAAGTAGCTAAAAAGTAAGCTCCACAAACCAGTGGTATGACTAGTATTGCTGTTTGCTACAGAAATCCGGACAATGAAGGTAGAGCAGTTGAGGATAGTAGAGGTGATGGAGATGGAGGGCCGGATTCACGAAACCTCCGTGTAAGAGTTAATATGTCTTACACGGAGGCTGCAGTCTAACGGTATGACATCAGCATGCCAGGCATATTCATGAGGGCATGCTGAATCATACCCTAGGCTAACACGGTCCGTGTAGGAAAGTAAGGGGCTTGTCCGAATGCCGAGTTCTGCAAAGGGACACGCCCCCTGAAGAGTCAGAGTCCTGAAAGTAAACACCCACGAGCGAGTCCGTGGAAATGTCAAGGAACACAACACCACACATGCCCCCACAGACTATAAACCCAACTGTAATGTAAAACGTAAAAATAGCAGTTTAATTTTTTTTTTTTATAATTTTATAATTTCCAAAATGTTTGCACGTAGTTGCGCTCGTTTGCGCGGGTATGCCCTCCGCTCAGCCACAGTTAGCAGACATTGAAAAGCATATAAGATCTAAATATGCAAATTAAGCCAAGTAGCAATAGCGTAGCGGTAGAGACGTTGGCCAAAGAGGAGGTAGTCACGGTTCGAGCCCCCACAACATAATTCACCATTTTTATTTAAAATAAGCAATCCCCTGACATATATATCTATATATATATATATATATATATATATGTATATATATATATATATATATAAAAAACTATAATTTAAGTAAAATGTAATGAAATGGGCCATGTATTTTTGAAGAAATCCGACATAATAAAATATAAAAAAGGATCATAATTGCTCATAGCTGAGCAAGGCTTTAACAACCATAATATGAGTGCCCATAGGTGAGCAGCAGTTTAACAAGCTGAATATGAGTGCCCATGGGTGAGCAGAGCTTTAACAGGCTTAATATGACTGCCCGCAGGTGAGCAGCGGTTTGACAGGTTTAATATACGTGCCCGTAGTTGAGCAATGCTTTAACATGCTTAAAATGAGTGCCCGTAGCTGAGCAACGCTTCACCCAGCGTAATATGAGTGCTCCTAGCCAAATAACACGTCACCCAGCGTAAGCTGTTTGCGCGGAGCTGCGCACCGTGCCAATCAGCTTACCGGCGGGCAACGTTGGCCAAGCTGTATCAAAGCCGCCTTTACACAGACACACCTCCTAGCTGTCTAGACAGTAGTAAAATAAAAAAGCAATGGCCAGGCTTGAACCCAGGATACTGTGCACCATAGTCAAAGTACTGAACCACTAAGCCATGACAGTTGTACTGAGAAATGCAGTATTAGCATATATATAGGAATGAATGTAAATAGAAGCATGACAAAGCAGATTTTTTAAGCTGATAAATATCCAAAATGGCCAATCATGGATAAGTGCGGGAAAACCAGCATATATAAGCCCCATAGGCGGGAATACACAGCATAACTGATTGTGGTACCCACTTGCAGTCAGGATGGCAGGTGCAGGAGAGGGAAGTCGCTTTAGAGCACAGAGGTGGGGTGTTGAGGAGTCAAAATATATGGTTTGGCTCCTAGTCCATGATCATGAAGCACAACTCATGCAGGGCCAGGTTCACTGGGGTGCATACAAGGCAGAGGCATGGAACCAGTTAGCACATGATCTCACCAGTGCCACAGGCATTCCGAGGACTGGTGAACAGGTCCGTCACCACCACCATGCGGACCTGAAGCAACAGAAGGAGGACCAACTGAACCGTTGGATCCAGGAGGCCCGCCAAATGCCCAACGCCCCACTACTGAGTAAGTATCCATGTAATTAAGTATGTAAGAAATGCTATCCTAGCCTATAGTATGGAGAGGTATGTTCCAATATTACTTCATTTATATTACAGCTGCAGGAGTTCGTTCCGCGAATCGGCGAGCCTATGCTGATAGGCTGCTGAGGTTGCTCTACCAGGCAGGTTAGTAATTATTTAGCTGGTATTGTTATAGAATATAAGTGAGACAGATTGTAAAAGAGTTCAGTGTTGTAACCCAGTAATAAAGGTCAAATAAGCCTAGAAGAAAGATTCTGCTAGTATTGTAAGATTAGATAAGTGATGCAGCCTAGAAAACAGTGTAATGCAAACCAGTAATAAAGATTAAACAAGTCTCAAATAAAGTTTCCACCTGTATTGTAATATCAGATAACTGCTGCAGCCAGAAAATGAGTGGTAATCAATCAACAAATGATAGACAAGTGTCAAATACATCCTTGTAAATTCTGCCATATGAAATAAGTGAGTCAGCTGGAAAGAATTGTTGTAAACCAGTAATAAATGTTACTAAAGCCTAGAATTAAGTACCATTCTGAAATGTAAATATAAAATAATTGAGAGAGTGTGAGAAAGACAGTTTGAAGCTACCAATAAAGCTGTAATAAGTCTGGAATAAAGGTATACTGCAGTCACTACATAATGAAATGAATGAGACAGCCACAACCAAACAATAATGTGTGAAATAAAATGCAGAACATGGACTGTGTCCGTCCCACAAATTGGATATGTTGTTGTACCCTTGCATTATGGAAATAGTATGGTTATATGAAATGCTGAACATCCACAGTTGTCTAGACCCATATAAATCAAATGTAGCAGGATGCTGTACCTGAACACAGCCAGATATGAACATATATGAATAGAAATGGAATGTATATTAATGTAGCAGTAACATCCCCATCACCAATATTCCTAACTTTACATACAGTAAACTGTACTAATACATGTAGGGGATATATATCTGCATCTACTAGGAATGTACAGTATATGCATAGGTAGTTTTAGTTGTTAATGTAATATTTCTTCACCTTACCCTATTGTCACAAATGATGCCATTCCACACCAAACCAGGTATGTGTATTCACAATTAATTCCCATGGACATTTGTCCTGTTGGTTCATACATATCTGCATGTGCGTTGATGCATGTGCCCCATTCACATATCCGAACCTGATGGCCTGTTGCCACCAATCAACCCTGCATGCTGTTGGAATGTGCACTGTTGTTCTAAATATGCATGTGTTATGCTTGCTGCTCAATGTTCGGAATTCATGGGTGTTTGGTCAATGGGAATACTGATGCATGCTGTTACAACTAATTTTGAATGGTGTTGTTTGTTACTAACCCAAAATGCCATAAAATACTGCTAAACATAGGACAACAGGGAAGGCGGGTTCAAGCGGACCCACCTCTCCCACCTCAGCTGGCGAGTGCACCTGGCACCAGTGCCCAGGCCGGGACCTCCTCCTCCGCTGGCCCTGTGCCACCTTCGGGTGGAAGCACTGCAGGGGATGGGGCTCGCCCCCCCTCTGCAAGCGTGGCTGGAGGAGAGCCTCCACTCACCCTCCATAGGGTCCGGTCTGTGGTGCGTAGTGAGATCAGGTGGTCTGTGACTGACCCCTACGCCAGCTTGAGGAGAGGGTGGCGCAACTCACGGGTGTGCCTGCCCATTCTATCCAGCCCCCAGCACAGCCCTGGCCTGGGCTGTGAAGGCGCAGTGGTAACTGCCTATGGGTGGGGATTTCAGTTCCACTGTTGCCATCTTTGGGCGCATGGGCTCGCGATATCCAAACATCCGACCCTGTCATTTATGTTTACCCCCCACATGTGTCATACTCTGCCCTGTATGCATCTTGTTTGTCTTGTCTGTTAACCTCCCCAACCTACCTCCCCGAATATACCTACTTCCTGTACCTCACATTCCACTCTCACCTGAAAAAAAAATAAAAAAGGGCACTCTGTTCTCACAAAAAAATTACGCCCCATACATAGCTGCCCAATTTGCATACATGTCCACTGGACATGTAAACTGATAATTCTAATTGGCAGTGCAACATATTTTGTTGTCCTCACCCCTCTCTCAGGGGTGGAAGGTTTCAAATTTCACACCAAATTTCACACATATGCACAGCTGTTGCTAATAAAGAAATGGGCAGCTATGGGCCTTCCCTACATACTTCCTGCACATCCCAATCTTATTTTCCTACTGTCCTACCCTCTTTGTGCCCCCTTTTTCACCACTTTCCTATCTCCCCATTTTCTTTTCTTTAAAAGAAATTAGCGCGTGTTTTAGCGGGAGTAAGCACTTTTAAGCAGTAGTCAGCTTGTGTGCGCTTAGCTAAGAGAGTGTGCGCTAAGCTAAGCGAGTGTGCGCATGTGTAAGCACAGCGCAAACCAGCGCAGACCCACTTACAACTGCTTAAAAGTGCCTTAGTCACTCTGTATGACAAGGCCTGTAGTCTGTTCATCAGCAAAATAAAATTCCCCTGTCAGTCTCGAACCCAGGACCTTGGAAACAGTAGTCTGCATGAATTACCACTGAGCCATGACAGATATACAAGAGCTTGGTGCTGAAAGAAATATATCATGAAATAGAAGGACTGAATTTAAAGGGAATATAGGAAGGCCATTACACAAAGCTTGTTCCCTCTATGTTTACTGGCAATTCCTGTAGAATTGCATTACATTAGTGTGATAAGAGAAACAGCCATGCTAGGAGGTAATAATGTTAGAGTAGCACCTTACAAACCCCACACAGTATCAGAGCACGATAAACACCATCATATTTGAATAGGTATGAGGCCAGACTTCCCAACTGTGACTGATTTACAGGGATGTCCCTGATTTGCAAAAAATGTTACCTGTGTCCCACTGACTCCCTGTGAAATGTGCTAACAGTAGGTAGAAAGGTGAGGAATCCCACATAATGGAGACTGTCAATAAGTTAAAGTAGACACTACTTGCATGTCAGAAATGGTGTAGTAATGCATATGCTCAAAATACCCCACAGTCACAACTGCAGAATATCTGAAATATATCATGGGTGTATCCCACTGATATGTACCTTTCCCTGAGGCTGCTCAAATATATACCTGAGAGTATCTGAGGCCTGCAAGTGTCAGAAACTCACAGGCATATTAGCCTGTCTGCTTACACACTCTGCGAATAGCTGTAAAATTACTTCCACAAGCATGCCCTCATGTAAGAATACAACACAGAAATATCAAAGGATGTAGCCATCTAACAAACTAATGACAGTATAGCAGTTTACAAGCACTGCATGTGCCTGATATTCATAATTGTTAGTACAAAATACAAGGCCCTAGTACTGCTCAGCAGCAAAATAAAATACCCTTGTACGTGTCAAACCCCAGACCTTGAGCTCACCAGACTGCATGCAGTGCCACCAAGCCACAGCAAACATATAAGAA
>NC_056750.1:308868680-308884071 GCF_019279795.1 Protopterus annectens
TGAGTCACCTCTGTGTAACTGTTTGACAGGAGCAAGTACATGTGTCCCAAGGGGCAGGGTAGCATAAGGCTATGCTGCTGTAGGCCCAGGGCCAATAGCATAGTACCTACCTATGACACAATGCACACACACATGTACTCAGTGCAATACCAACTATGTGAGGTGGAATGAGTGTGACACTGACTGTGTGCAAGGTCTGTAATGGTGTTATTGCTCAGCGTGACTTTGTGTCTGTCATGGTAGTTTGTGTCCTCGGTGTGAGGCCAGAGAAAGATGTGTCAGTTATTGGGATACAAACATACTAGATTGCCATATGTTGTGCTGTAGTTCCCTGTGTACGACTGTGGTGTAGGTAGGGGTATGGCAGCAAAGACTAGGGTGGATTACCAGTGAAACTGTAAATGTGCATTGCATGCATTGCATGGGATGACAATATTCTCCATCCATTAGCTTGATACATACCCCCAGTGTGAGGTTGTGCATTGTACCTCAAACAGTGTGCCGAGTGCTGGTGTATACTAGTTTGTTGTATGGAGTGTGGCAGGCACTGTCACACAGTTGTGGGCTGAGCACTGATATGTGGTAATTTACATGATAATTTACAGACAGACAGATGCTATATATGGCAGTTCTGTGATATCAGTACAGTAGAGTATTACGTGTGCCATATTACTTGCTCACATATTTTTCTTTTCCTTCCAGGGTGATGGTGCATCAGCGCAACCCGTGTTACTCAGCTGCAGAGGATGAGGAGATACACCAGAGCCTGGTGCGGGATTTCTCTACACTGTTTTCCAGGACCAGCCAGAACCAGCAGGAGAGGGCTGCACTGTGGCAAGACCTTGTCCGTCTGGTAAATGACATAGGCATGCATAACCGGACATATGAGCAGGTACGCCATCACTGCAGTGATTTAATTAGAAATGTCCATCAGCGTGCATCTGATATCCACAGACAACAGCTTGCCACAGGTGGTGGGGTACCTATCCACCCCCCCTCACCAGAGTGGAGGAGCTCCTCCTAAGTGTTGTGGCTCCAGGCCAACAACAACAACATCCACAGACATGTGTCATGATGGAGGCCGGAGCCACCCAGCATGTGGACATGGAATGTGCAGGTAACATGCCATATCTGTAGTTAACTGTTCTCTGCACTGGTAGTTTATCCATGTGTGAGATGTGTACTGTGTGTGTAGCTGTTATCCTGCCTATTCTTGTGCAAGATTCATATTCTGAATATCATCACTACACCTGTGAAAGCCAACTGTTGTACTACTGTACTGTATCATACTCACATTATCAATGGCACAGTTGTGGCCACTAACAATAACGCTCTTATTTGTGCAGGTCCCTCTGGAGTAACAGCAAGGCAGCCAATCCATGCTGGTGAGTGTGTAATAACAATAGTATTAATACTAATAATACCCTCAAACAGTATTGTGTATGTGTTGGATTGCAGGTGTGTGTGTGTTTGTATCTGCTGTACTGAGGAGTGTGCATGTGTGCCCGTGTGCATGTTTGCATGTGTGCCCGTGTGCATGTGTGCCCTTGTGCATGTGTGGTAACATTGTGTACACATTGTAAACTGTGTTTCCAGTCTTCCTCTCACAGGTTCTGGTGTTGCTCTGTTGGTGTGCAGCAGGGAACCTGAAGCCACTGCTGGGGATAGTGATAATGATGATACATGTGTAATGGCACAGGGAGGTGTGACAGGGTCTGTTGTTGGTCAGCCAATCGACAGTACATAGCAGTCAACCCCATCAGTGCGCACAGTCATCCTGTCGATACATCCATTGTCACCAATGTCCTTAGCTGAGGGACAGCATACAGTGGGCATTGACCAGGATAATGTGGTATCAGTGGCACATGCATCCCCTCACAACAGCCATGGCCAGTGTCCTGACATGGTACCACAAAGGCAGATGTCCAGGGGTTCTCGTGGGAGCATCCGTGGTCGTACTACCCCTGTCAGACGTGCTCACAGAGGTCTTTCAACCTCAGCTATGTTCCGGGCTGTAATGCAGGCACAGGCACATGTGGAACGGTACACCAGACAGGGTCTGAGGGAGCTTAGAGCACATCACACTGCTATGAATAACACTATGCGTGACGTTGCGGCTGCCATCCGTACTGTCGGCGAGATCATTGATAGATGTTGGGGGGACACATTAGATGTGTTCCACAACTACATGTCCATGAGCCACGGCAATGCAGGACAGTTGAGGCATCGACATGGACGTATGCCAGCAACATCAGCTGGCAGTTGTCGTGGATGACAAACCCGCAGCCGCTCCCATAGTGCCAGTACCAGCCCCAGCAATGCTGGGTCTGTGCTGTCATTAGACCGTCCTAGAAGACCACGTGCACGTGGCTCTGGACAGTCCCAGCAGGGACATGTGTCCAGTCAACAACCCATTGCTTCTGATGACAGTATCCATTCTGGCTTAGTACCTGATATTGTCCGTAGCACCCCTGCCCGGCACAGGTACCGTGTCCGTAGCCAGAGACAGTGATCTGTATGACCTGGCAGGTACAGTTTGTGGCTGTCCACAAACACCCGTATATGGCAGCCATGTGGTGGAACTGTGTGCATGCATACACACAGGCATAATGCTAACACCTAGGGCTAACACATACACACACACACCACATCAACATTGCCCCATGTTGTACTGTTGTCCCTCACTAACACACACACACACACACACACACATACATGTCGATTGGATGTGTCAATGGCAGACTCTGGCAAACCAAGTACACACCCTGTGCATATGATGAAACTGTGCCACCTCCTGCAATCTGTAACATTGATGCAGGAACAGGATAGCATGGTGCTGATGCACAGGGTGACTACATAGCACTGTAATAATATTATCATGTTGTTAACAGTACAATGTAATGATATCATTGTGGGTATATCCCAGCATGCCTGATGCATTACCACTATGATTGTCATTGTAGTTTTTTATACACCAGGGTTAATTCCAAAAGTGTAATGTCTGCACATGTGCCACATGGCAGTTGTGTATACCTGTGCCTGCATGTGTTGTGGAGTGGACAGTACATGTGTGATGTTTGCAGCACACAGTTGCAGGTGTACATTTGTGAACAAGATGGAGTTGCATTCTCTGCATGTAGATGCATAGTGCACACATGGCAAGGGTGACATGCACCATGTGACACAGTAGTCATACATTGTAGTTCATATTGGTGGCACTTTGTGTTGTACTACACATATGTCTCACCTGGGGTCACATGTATGTATGACATGGTTTGACAGTATGCTGTGGGTCTTACGGTTTACCAATGTCAATGGTTTGCATTCTGGTGGTAAGGCCCAAAACACAAACCCATCTACATAGGTATCACAAGGGATAAGAAACTAGAAGTAATGATACTCAATGCCAGACATCTAAACCGCAAGATGCATGCAGTCCAAACTCTACTCAGCATGAAGAATGTTGATATCTGTGCAGTAACAGAAACCTGTTTCAAGGCTCCCAAGAGCACCCTAGCACTACCAGGTTACACCTCATACCATGCTTTACAGCCCCAAAACATGGAACTAACTATGAAAGGAGGGTGAGTATCAATAATTGTCAAGGATACCCACACTCCCATGTTGGTGCCACAGCATGAAGCATCACAGACTATCCACGTGCAACTAACAGTGGGTAAAACTGCCTTCCAGTTCATAGCCTGCTACAGACCACCCTCCTAAACCCATGAACCCCACTTGGCCTACTCAAGAACACATAAATATATGAAGGTCTCTCCAAACAACATTATATTGGGCAACTTCATCTACCCACACATAGACTGGGAGCATTACTGTAGCTCCAACACCCTAGGCCAAAGGTTCCTAGAATTCATAAACTCAAATGCTATGGAACAACTTGTTGCCACTCCCACAAGAGGGGAAAACATACTGCACCTGATCATCACCAACATGGGGACTCTACGCTCCAGTCCAGAAGTGTATCCCTCACTGGTAAGATCAGACCATAGAGTAATCCCACTGGCTATTCACATACCAACCCCAGCCCCTGTCCAGAAAACCACAGTGAAAAAGTTGTCTAATGCAAATTCCACACACCTCAAAACCGAGACAGAGGTGGAATCCTTCAAAGCCCCCGGGCCTGTGGAAAATACGGCCCAGACTGCTGAATCCTTTATAAACGCATTCTATTAACACTTTCATGAATGCACAGATCATGCAACTCCAAATATAACCAAGACCCAATCCTCCAAAAACAGGCATCCTTTCTGGTGGACCCCAGCCACATAAGAGAAAACAATAGAAGGAGGAAGCTACTACATGATCGAACAATATCCCACAAAGGGAAGGCATCTGTGATCAGTATTTGGAAAAAAATACGGGCACTCATAAAATCGTCTAAGGCCAGCTTCAAGAGGAAAATTGCACAAGACACTAAGGATAATCACAAGGCTTTCTTTAGTTAGGAATCTGGGTGGGAATTCCCAGATATGCTCAAAAGTAGTCCTAAATGACAAAGAATACACCTAACCCACATACATTGCCAACATCATTGCTGACAGGTTCAGCACAAACTTCTCACCCCCCTCCCCACCATAAGGGCAAATATATATCCCAGCAGAGTGATGCCCCCCTGACATCTCAGATGCTCAGTCGCCCTCCCCAAAGCAAAAACACAGCATCAATGGGAGCAAACAGTGTCCCAGGCTGCATCCTACGTGAACTCCAAGAAGAACTAAACACAAACATAAAACTACTCTTCAATCCCAGCCTTACTACAGGATATGTACCCAAGGAGTGGCGTAAGCAACAGTGGTCCCTCTCCACAAAGGTGGTGCCTCAACAGATCCTGGAAACTATCGCCCCATACGCCTGACTAGCTTGGTCTGCAAAGCTATGGAAAGGATCATCATGGACCTCATAAATAAAGATATTGGGGACCTACAGACACTGGATCCTACCCAGTTCAGCTTTGTTGAGGGCACATTCTGCCTCTTAAACCTGGTCGATGTCTTTGAAACAGTCACCAAGGCCAGTGACGAGGGGAAGGTGGTCAACACAGCCTACCTGGACCTCGCAAAAGCCTTCGATACAATACCCCACTCGGGCATTATAGAGACACTCACCAGCATAACTATAACCCCCTGTGTCACTAGATGGGTTGCAAACTGGCTCACGGACAGAACACACATGGTCAGAATTGCTGGAGCCATGTCACACTCCAAACTGGTTACAAGTGGCGTCCCACAGAGGTCAGTCCTGGGACCTCTCTTGTTTGGTATATATTTCTTGGAGGTACAGGACAACACAGAAGGACTGTGACTGAGCAGGTTTGCAGATGACTGCAAACTGGGTGCCATAATCAACTCACCAGCCAACAGAAGCATCCTACAAAAGGGCCTCATAGAAAGAGACAACTGGTGCCAGAGCCATGTCCTCAAGCTAAACGCCAAAACGTGTATAGTCATCCCCTTTGGCAAAAACAAAGTGCCCACAAATTAACATATAGGTGGCAGCCATTAAGTACTGTAGACATGATTAGGGACCTGGGGACCCGAGTTGATAGCAAACTCTCATTTGACAACCACATGGTTGTAGTGGTTAGACAGACAGTTTCTATAGGCCACCTAATCATGAAGGGATTCACAGCTAGATCAGGGGAGGTCATCATGCCTCTTTAGTCATCCCTCATCAGGCCCATAATTGAGTACAATGCCCCTTGTGGGATGTACCTTAGCAGATCACCTATGTGATCTAGATGTGAATACCTTCATGATTAGGTGGGTATATGAAATGTTTTTCAAACCACTATGGCCACGTGGTTGTCAAATGCGAGATTTCTATCAACTTGTGTCCCCAGGTCTCTTATTACTTCTTCTGTACTTAATGGGTTAGCACCTATGTGGTAATTGGTGGGCACTTACTTTTTGCCAAAGGGGATGACTATACACTTTTTTGCGTTTAGCTTGATGACATGGCTCTGGCACCAGTTGTCTGTTTCTATGAGGCCCTTTTGTAGGATGCTTGTGTCAGCTGGAGGGTCAGATATGGGGCCCAGTTTGTATTCATCTGCAAACTTGTTCAGACGCAGTCCTTCCATGTTGGCCTGTACCTCCGAGAAATATATACCAAACAAGGGAGGTCCCAGGACCGAGCCTTGTGGGATGCCAGTTGTAGCTGGTTTGGTGTCTGACATGGCTCTAGCATTTCTGAACATGTCGGTTCCGTCCTTGAGCCAGTTTGCAACCCATCTAGTGACATAGGGGTTTATATTTAAGCTGGTGAGCTTATATATAATGACCAAGTGGGGTATTGTATGGAAGGCTTTTGGAAGGTACAGGTAGGCTGTGTGGACCACCTTCCCCTCATCAATAGCCTTGGTGACTGTTTCAAATGACTCAACCAGGTTTAAGGGGCAGGATCTGCCCATAAGAAAGCCACACTGGGTAGGGTCCAGTGTCTGTAGGTCCCCAATATCTTTATTTCTAAGGTCCATGATGATCCTTTCCATAGCTTTGCAGACCAAGCTAGTCAGGAGGATTCTGGGGTGATAGTTTGCAGTATCCATTCAGGCACCACCTTTGTGGAGAGGGACCACTGTTGCTGTACACTGCTCTTTGGGTACATATCCTGTGGTAAGGCTGAGATTGAGCAGTAGTTTTATTTGGTGTTCAATTTTTCTTGGAGTTCATGTTGGACGCAGCCCGGGACACCATCTGGTCCCATTGATGCTGTGTGTTTTGCTTTGGAGACGCTGGCTGTTAACTGAGCATCTGCGATGTCAGGGGGACAGCACTCTGCTGGGATAGATATTTGGCCTTTTGGTGGGGGGGGGAGAAGTTTGCACTGAACCTGTCAGGTCGGATGTTGGCAATGTCTGTGGGTTTGGTGTATTGTTTGTCATTTTGGACTAATTCTGAGCATATCTGGGAATTCCCACCCAGGTTCCTACCATCAGTAAAGAAAGCCTTGTGATTATCCTTAGTGTCCTGTACAATTTTTATCTTGTAGCTGGCCTTAGAGGATTTTATGTGTGGCCATAGTTTTTTGTCATAATACTGATCAGAGATGCCTTCCCTTTTTGGGTTTTGCTCTATCATGTAGTAGCTTCCTCCTTCTCTTGCATGGTTTGTTAATGGCTGGGGTCCACCAGACAGGTTGCCTGCCTTTGGAGGATTGGGTCTTGGTTTTATTTGGGATTGCATAATCCATGCATTCCTGAAGGTGTTCATAGAATGCATTTATAAAGGGTTCTGAGGTCTGGATCATATTTTCCACAGGCACAAGGGCTTTAATGGATTCCACCTCAGTTTGGAGGAGTGCAAAATTTGCTTTACACATGTTTTTCACTGTGGTTTTCTGACGAGGGACTGGGGTCGGGATGTGAATATCCAGTGAGATTACTCTATGGTCTGATCTTACCAGTGAGGGATATACTTCTGGTCTTGGGCATAGAGTCCCCATGTTGGTGATTATCAGGTCCAGTATGTTTACCCCTCTTGTGGGAGTGGTAACAAGTTGTTCCATAGCATTTCGGTTTATGAATTCTAGGAACCTTTGGCCTAGGGTGTTGGAGCTAGAGTAATGCTCCCAGTCTATGTTTGGGTAGTTGCAGTCGCCCAATATAATGTTGTTTGGAGAGAACTTCATATTTTCATGTGTTCTCAAGTAGGCCAAGTGGTGTTCCTGGGTTTAGGAGGGTGGTCTGTAGCAGGCTACGAACTGGGAGGCAGTTTTAGCCACTGTTACTTGCACGTGGATAGTCTGTGCTGCTTCATGCTGTGGCACCAACCTGGGGGTGTGGATATCCTTGACAATTATTGATACTCACCCTCCTTTCGTAGTTAGTTCCATGTTTTGGGGCTGTAAAGCATGGTATGAGGTGTAACCTGGTAGTGCTAGGGTGCTCTTGGGAGCCTTGAACCAGGTTTCTGTTACTGCACAGATATCAACATTCTCCATGCTGAGGAGAGTTTGGACTGCATGCATCTTGCGGTTTAGACTTCTGGCATTGGGTAGCATTACTTCTAGTTTCTTATCCCTTGTGATACCTATGGAGGTGAGCTTGTGTTTTGAGCCTTACCTATTCAAGGCACTATGGGGGTGACAACAGCCTTTGCCAGTATCCTAAAGGCCAGGGGTGATAGGTGCAAGCCATCCCTAGCAGAGCATCATGTCTTGTTGAGCATGTCATCCCAGGCTGACAGGCATTGGATCCCCTTTGACTAACAACAATACTTAAGCCAATTGTTGTAATTGATCATGCTTGGTGAGGGTAGGATGTTAATCAGGGTCATCAAGTTTGCAAATACTACATGGTGTTACATTGCTTAATACATGGCAATCATGCCTCAGGTGGTGCTGCAGGGCTGCCTATGTTGGATGCACATACTACACTCCCTGTACATGTTTGGAAGCAGGTTGTGTCAACTTAGGCATCCCTTTTACTATATGTGTGAGTCAGAGAGAGGTATCATTTCCAGGGTTCCTACTGAGCCAGTGTATGTGCTATTCGTTGCCTCTTTGCCAAGGCCAAGGCATACTGGGCACTCCTCCTTCTGCCTACTGGGGCAGGCTCAGGTTGTTCCTCCTCCGAGTCACGCTCTACCTGTGATGGCCTTGGCACTGGTGGGGGGCTGTTTGGCCCAGGCCTATGCTGGTCCTGCTGCTGCTGTTTTCGCAGGATCATATTATGTAGCATAGCAGATACCATGACAATTTGGGTACATGTAGTTGGTGAGTATTGCAAGGCTCCACCAGATGTGTCTAGGCACCAGAACCATGACTTGAGCAACCCAAACACATGCTCGATTACATTTCGTGTTTGTGTGTGTGCCTCATTATGGCATTCTTGTTCAGGTGTGTGTGCATTTCTGATGGGTGTCATCAGCCATGGCTGCAGTGCATAGCCAGCATCCCCCACTAAATGACCATGTGGGATGTCCCCATTGGCAAATGTCTGGTACAGCTGCATCAGATGCCAGATATGGGAATCATGGTAGCTTCCAGGGCAGCCAGCACACACATTCATTATTATGCCCTGGGCATCACACACAACCTGGCAGTTGATGGAGGGGAAGCCCTTGCGGTTAATGTAGACCCTACCCTACTCACCGTCTGGTGCTTTAATGCGTATATGCGTGCAGTCTATTGCACCCACTATCTCAGGGTATTCTGCTATTTGCTGGAAGAGATGCATATTGCTGGCCAATACCTCATGGGGATTGGGGAAATATACATGATCACCAACATGTGCTGACATGGCATCCAGGAACTGGTGCAGTACCCTGAATGCTGATGCCTATGATATCCCTGTCATATCACCAGTTGGTCTCTGAAAGGTACCTGTTGCTAGTACTCTTAGGCCAACACATACCTTGGTTTCCACTGGGATGTGTTCCCCTCTGTTGGTTCTGTGTGTGAGGCGTGGCCTGCACAGCTCAACAATTTGCTGCAGGAGGTCTCTGTCCACTCTATAGCGCTCCACTATCTCCAGCTCATGTAACCCCTGGTAGGTGACCCTGGGCCTGTACACTCTTCTCCGTCTCCTCACTGTGGGTTGTCCGGCAGCATTTGCATTATCATCACCCTCAGCATGTTGCATACGTCGCCTTGTAACAGCAATGGCAGCCCCTAGCATTTTTGTCTGAGTGAAGCTTTTTCAGTTTTCACTTCTAGTAGCTTACTCCAGTGTTGCAGTGTCTCTTGAGAGAAACAAACTGCACTGTTGTTTACAGAGTTTTAAGTGCTGGGCTGGGCTAGTGTTCTGCCTGTGTAATTGCCTGATTTTGGTTGTTTTCACCTGCTAGCTCTACTTTTATTACCTGGTAGCTTCCTGCATGTGTTGTGCTTCCTTTTTCCTTCTGTTTCATCAGAGGGAGCGACGCGCATACAAGCACAAACACGCTCACAGCAGCTGACACGCGCGCACACATGCTTAGACAGACTAAAACTTGCTTATTCGGATTAAAACGCGCGCACACCGGTGCAAACAGGCTTACAGGTCTTTACATAGTCTTATACATGCTTACTCCGGCTTAAATGCGCGCACTCACGCTTCCACGCATGCACTTTGTCTTTACACGCGCACACACGCACGCATGCCCGCTCAGCAAGAAACTTTGGTGTTATCCACAGTGTACACCTTCCATTTCTTGGATTTCCCTGGCCTACCTGTTGACACACCTCTTTCCATGATGTCTAACTGACACCTAACACATGCCACTGTCCTCCAATGAGCTTCACTACTTTCATACATATCCCCCTGGTGATATCACCTATCTCCTACTCTGTTCCTCCCCATATCCTACTCCTACACTTCACTGACAGTGCTCATTTGCTATGTAAAAGTGCAATTCACTATCCTAACACTCATTTACATAGGATTGCCTACTAATGCTTGGTTACATGTCTTAGACTGGGCTTCTCCCCTTAGCAACCCCTACTCGGTGGCCATGTTGTCTTCAGCCTGCTATTCCCTTACATTGTAATTTGACAATTGTCATAAATTCCCTGTTTGTGGCTTTTATTGCCTTATTTTATGATTTTTTTAGCGCACCCCGTTTGCGCGACGCTACGCTATGCTTAAACATGGGAAATCGGTGAAAACAAAAATTGTTTTTATTTTAATTTTGCATCAAGGAAACTTTCCAATGGCCGTATATTTGGCCATTGGCATGCTTCCTCAACCATATGCAACCTTTATTTGGAGCTGACAAGGCTCCATTGTGCTATTTGCAGAACGGTACTCAGTTGTCAACTGAGTACATTTCTGCAGTTAACACATCTCCTACTCAGACAGGTTTCTGCTTCCTGGATCGCAAATTTACCTCATTTGCATGCCTTTCGGCTGCAAGTGAGGTAATTTGCATATCACAGCCCTCTCCGTGTAGGAGACGTGTTAGGAGCTCTCTTACATGCCCCTACAGGCTGTTCGTGGATCGCTCGTCGGACATGATGGCTGCATGGAGTCTTACTCTACTCGTAGACTCCATGCAAGCCATCATGAATCCGGCCCGAAGCCTTTGAGATGGTTGGTGGGATGTACACTGTCATACAAAAATGAGGGTATCAAAGCAGAAGTCCAAGTAGCTCCAGTTGCAGAGAAGATCAAAGAGAACATATTACACTGATTTAGGCACATGCACAGGAAAGTAGAAGACAATCTAGTAAAGAAGATTTGGGAGATCGAGGAACAAGATGAGAGGAAACAAGGGCATCCAGCAAAGAGATGGATGGATTGCATGAGAGAAAACCTGCAACATTTAGACATGACCATCAAAAGAGGTAGGAAGGTGACATTGAATTGAGAGAGAGGTGATTATAGTTGACATGACAACCCATCCCCATGTAAGAAATAGAAGGGGTGGGTGGGTTGATGATGATGATGTATTTTTGAAAGTGAGAGAATTTCATGTTTTACTGGAATGTGGAAACATGGTTACCACTGTCAAAGGTTCCAGTGTATGTAAGCATAAGATTAATAAACAAGAGGTGTCAGTGATATGTGTTTGCAGTGATAAAAAGGAAAAAGTACTTTCTCTAACAAGGATCTCAACAAGAGATTTATCCTTTGGTGTTCAAGTTTTCTTTTTGCTTCATGTGAGTGTTTATGGAAAAATAATATGATCACGAAATAGAATGTGGAAAGTACAAATAAGTATAATTGTTGAAGGTGTGCTAATTAATATGTCCTTTGCTTTATTTCAGAATGCTTTAATTTTCATTGCACTGGATTATTACGAACCCCGATACTTACTAACTGTTTGGCCTGTATGGACAGGGCTTCTTAAAGTATACTGTTTACAAAATTGTATATAAGGTACCCAAGTCCTTAGTTTTTGTAATTTTTCACTTAGAGATGTAAGCAGAACAGATCATCTCCACTTATTCCATTTTTCTTTATCAAAGAGAGAAAATATCCATTATGAATTGTTAATTTAATGCGTCATTTTGTTTTAAATTTTTTAGAGGTGTCCAGTACTGAATTAAATATTACCATTGAAAGGATGAGTTTCTGAGAAGGAAATTCCAGCAAACGTGGGATTTGGGTCTTCCATGATGTGGAGCTCCTCCCATTCACCACTGACGCACCGTTTCCTGTTTTTATCTTTGACATTTCTAAAGTGTTAGTAAAAAAACTTTAATGTGTGGATGTATGATAACAGTTTGTTTAATTAATGACAGTAATCGAATGCGCAACTAGACTGTAATGGGTGTCTCTCTTAATTTGCATATTGAGGACAGTAAATTTATGAGAGGATAGATTAAAGGGTTCATTTTATAGATTAAAGGGTGCCCTGCCATTAATCTGAGACTCATAACTGCAAGTACCAAGACTACTGAAAAAATAAATGTGTTGTTAAAAATAGTGAACTGCACGATTGGTTAATAAAATCTTTTTTTGAGGAAATTAAGGGAAGAAGGGAAAAAGGTGATCATAGAGTATGACATTATCATGGCTTTAGATGCAGTAAAGGAGAGAAAATATAAGGTGACAGAATTTGACAATCAAGTCCTAAAGTGTTACACTGCCAAATGCAAGCTGACGAGTTTACTGATCTTAAGTGGCTAACAAAAAATGGGGGAATACCATAACTTTTACCTTTTCTTGGTGTAAGAGGAAGTAACCCACCAACTTTATAGTTTTTAGTGGGTAAATGATGTACTTCTAAAATGTTGTGTGTTGTACTTTGTCTCTGCATGTGTGAAATAACTGTATGTGTTTACTTGCCTTTGAATGCCTTTGTATATTTACAAACTCTGGAGATTTTCTCCCTGGGCCTCCGCTGAAAATGGACATTTATCCAGTCAGATTCTCCTGGTTAACAAATGTAAAATAAATAAATAAAATAAATAATTGTCAGAGAAAGGTGCTTGCCAGACCACACTTTAATGGAATTTTGGCGAGGCTAAAAATACTTGTGAAGATAGTAGATAGAGTGTTTATTCCAAAAATGGTGAAAGAAGAATATGTGAAATGCTTACAAGAAATGGCAGAGGAGGTCAGAAATACTAATGTGGTAGACCAGAGAAAGTAGAATGACAGGATGGACTCAAGTAACATGGAGAGGTAGGCTAATAGGTAAAGGGGGAATTAGGAAACAGTAGAACTCATCTAATGTGCAGTTTGGGGCAAAGTGTTTATCTCCAAGTTTTTGGAACAGAGTATAAACTTTCTTCACCCATGCCCAACCTGAGATAAGTAGTCTGTATGGTGAGCATTTAATTTAGACCAATCACTGTCATGTAAACCCTGCACTGATTAAGCAGTTGCTTAAGGTTCCAACCAGCTTCAAAGTTGCTTACTCAATTTCATGTCACCTTACTGAAGAAACCAGATAGGCTCTTGCTAAAATGTTTTCATATCCAGGTAGCTCTTCTTATCATCTCCTTCCACTCTGTCTTTAATGCCAGCAAAATGCAAACAGCCATACATTCCATCTGCAGATTTATTAACTTCTCCTATCTAGAGAATCACTTTGTTACATTACGGAAAGCCAGCTGGTTCCTGGATATGGCGTGATTCTCCTTTCTTCTTTCCCCATTTCCAGTTAAAACTCTGAATAACTTTTGCACACCTTTAAGAAGCAAGCTACAAATCGAATCCTCCCATTAGGCTTTTAGAAGTCATGACAGTGGTGCATTAATACTAATCAGACCCCATTTTGGTCTCACATCTGGAGAAAAAACTTTTATTCCAACTAAGTGAAGCCACATTCCCAAAGAATATAGATTAAAAAATATTCCTTTTTGCTGGAAAAAAGCTAGTAGTACATATAAAAACAACATGCAGTCGTGCATGTTTTCTTGACAAGGATCTCCACTTCATCTCATTAAATTGTCAAATGCTTCTTTTAACATAACTATGCATTACCTTTAACTGAGCAATCCCCCAAAACAGGAAATTGTCTTTAAGTGTGTATATAGTTGTGCGACTGCTCACTACAAAATGCTAACAGTGCTTGCTCTGTATTATGTTATGAATCTTTGTTAAACCATATAACATGGAAGAAGTGGATTTACTTATTGTATTACGATTGCTTTCTAAACCTAAGATTATCTGTAGTTGAATTGCTGTCATCTGTGTATCTGAATAGCTCTCATTTTTACTGTATCTCTGTAACTGCATTTGTCCTTGGTTAATGAAGTAAAAATAAGCGATGAAAAAGTGATATAAGGACCATGGCTCAGACAACTTCTCAGGTGTTTGCTATAACCTAGCAGCAGTGAGGCAGAATATCCAAAGATTGTGTTCCAGAATGTGAGGGAATGATAATACAGATCCTAAGTTTTTGGAAAGCAGTGATGGCGGTGGTGGCAATTTTAGTGAAAGGACGTGACAGAAGGTACTATCAGTAACAGAACAGTTACACTTATTAGTGCAGATGCCAAAATATATGTAAGAGTGATGACAATTGTGCCAGAGAGAGTTGTATCAGATATTATTACAGTCAATGGGCCTGTATGTTTCATAAATGGGTTAAGATCAGAGTTTTACTGAAGGCTCTTGCTAGATTACAGTTACAGTGAGGAAAAGGGCAAGGCCATATAGAGAACAGTGTTACTAGTTTATATTAATAAGGCATGTGATGCAGTCAGCTTGGACTTTGGGGGTGTGCTTCATCCAAGGACTGAAGGTCTTATAAAAGGATGCAAATTTAAAAGAAGTGGTTTAAAATAGACCTGATGTAGTGAACAGATAAGTAGAAGGACATTCCAAAGATGTTTCAATGTTTCCTGTCCCTGTGAGTCATTGAAACTGTTCCACATGGGAATCATAGGAAGCCTAGCAAATTCAAGTCAATTTGACCAGAAGCTTTGAGTCCCTTGCTAATGACTACCCTCAGGTCTATCAACCTTTTCAAGGAGGAGAAGGCCTGTAAGTCACAGAGTATATCTTAGGACACACAACCATTTGTCTAAGCTATGTCTGAAAGCTGACATGGAGGGACATTTCTTGAACCTGCAAGCTACCCTAAAAATTATAGGCCAGTAACTTGTCTTCCAGTGACGTATAAACTATACACTGGAATTGACGCTGACAGAGTTTATAGTCATTTAGAAGAAAACTCAATTATGGCAGTAGAACAAAAGGGCAATAAAAGAAAGTCATATGGAACAAAAGATCATTTGTTGTTAAACAAAGTTATAGTGGAGAACTGTAAGAAGGGGAAGAATCTAAGTATGGCATGGATTGACTACAAAAAAGCATTTGATAGTATCCCACATTCATGGATAAAAGAGTGCTTAAAAACATATAAGATAACACCCTACACTGATTGACTACATTACAGTAACCATGAAACAGTGGCAGACCACTTTGCAAATAAGCCATGATAAAGGACAGATTATTATCCCAGGGATAAAAATTCAAAGGGGGATATTCTGT
>NC_056750.1:308884571-308953049 GCF_019279795.1 Protopterus annectens
ATTACCAAAAAAGCTATATTTGTAATAATATAATCATGAGGCACTGATATATGGTTATTAACATACTAGCTATATTTGTAATAATATAATGAGGCAGTGATATGTAGTTATTCAACATACTAGCTATATTTATAATAATATAATGAGGAGGCACTGATATATAGTTATTCAACATACTAGCTATATTTGTAATAATATAATAAGGAGGCACTGATATATAGTTATTCAACATACTAGCTATATTTGTAATAATATAATGAGGAGGCACTGATATATAGTTATTCAACATACTAGCTATATTTGTAATAATATAATCATGAGGCACTGATATATATTTATTAATATACTTGCTATATTTGTAATAATATAATGAGGAGACACTGATTTATAGTTATTCAACATACTAGCTATATTCGAAATAATATAATCATGAGGCACTGATATTTAGTTATTCAACATACTAGCTATATTTGTAATAATATAATCATGAGGCACTGATATATAGTTATTCAACATACTAGCTATATTTGTAATAATATAGCAAGAAGGCACTGATATATAGTTATTCAACATACTAGCTATATTTGTAATAATATAATGAGGAGGCACTGATATATAGTTATTCAACATACAAGCTATATTTGCAATAATATAATCATGAGGCACTGATATATAGTTATTCAACATACTAGCTTTATTTGTAATACTATAACGAGGAGGCACTGATATATAGTTATTCAACATACTAGCTATATTTGTAATAATATAATGAGGAGGCACTGATATATAGTTATTCAACATACTAGTTATATTTGTAATAATATAATCATGAGGCACTGATATATGGTTATTAACATACTAGCTATATTTGTAATAATATAATCATGAGGCACTGATATATAGTTATTCAACATACTAGCTATATTTGTAATAATATAATCATGAGGCACTGATATGTAGTTATTAAAATACTAGCTATATTTGTAATAATATAATCAGGAGGCACTTATATATAGTTATTCAACATACTAGCTATATTTGTAATAATATAATGAGGAGGCACTGATATCTAGTTATTCAACATACTAGCTATATTTATAATAATATAATCATGAGGCACTGGTATATAGTTATTTAACATACTAGCTATATTTGTAATAATATAATGAGGAGGCACTGATATATAGTTATTAACATACTAGCTATATTTGTAATAATATAATCATGAGGCACTGATATATAGTTATTAACATACTAGCTATATTTGTAATAATATAATGAGGAGGCACTGTTATATAGTTATTCAACATACTAGCTATATTTGTAATAATATAATCATGAGGCACTGGTATATAGTTATTCAACATACTAGCTATATTTGTAATAATATAATCATGAGGCACTGGTATATAGTTATTCAACATACTAGCTATATTTGTAATAATATAATCATGAGGCACTGATATATAGTTATTAACATACTAACTATATTTGTAATAATATAATGAGGAGGCACTGATATATAGTTATTAACATACTAGCTATATTTGTAATAATATAATGAGGAGGCACTGGTATATAGTTATTCAACATACTAGCTATATTTGTAATAATATAGTGAGGAGGCACTGTTATATAGTTATTCAACATACTAGCTATATTTGTAATAATATAATCATGAGGCACTGGTATATAGTTATTCAACATACTACCTATATTTGTAATAATGTAATGAGGACGCACTGATATATAGTTATTAACATACTAGCTATATTTGTAATAATATAATGAGGAGGCACTGGTATATAGTTATTCAACATACTAGCTATATTTGTGATAATATAGTGAGGAGGCACTGATATATAGTTATTCAGCATACTAGCTATATTTGTAATAATATATTCATGAGGCACTGATATATAGTTATTCAACATACTAGCTATATTTGTAATAATATAATCATGAGGCACTGATATATAGTTATTCAACATACTAGCTATATTTGTAATAATATAATGAGGATGCACTGATATATAGTTATTAACATACTAGCTATATTTGTAATAATATAATGAGGAGGCACTGGTATATAGTTATTCAACATACTAGCTATATTTGTAATAATATAATAAGGAGGTACTGATATATAGTTATTCAACATACTAGCTATATTTGTAATAATATAATCATAATGCACTGATATATAGTTATTAACATACTAGCTATATATGTAATAATATAATCATGAGGCACTGATATATAGTTATTCAACATACTAGCTATATTTGTAATAGTATAATGAGGAGGCACTGATATATAGTTATTAACATACTAGCTATATTTGTAATAATATAATCAGGAGGCACTGATATATAGTTATTCAACATACTAGCTATATTTGTAATAATATAATGAGGAGGCACTGATATATAGTTATTCAACATACTAGCTATATTTGTAATAATATAATCATGAGGCACTGATATATAGTTATTCAACATACTAGCTATATTTGTAATAATATAATCATGAGGCACTGATATATAGTTATTCAACATACTAGCTATATTTGTAATAATATAATGAGGAGGCACTGATATATAGTTATTAACATACTAGCTATATTTGTAATAATATAATCTGGAGTACACTGATATATAGTTATTCAACATACTAGCTATATTTGTAATAATATAATGAGGAGGCACTGATATATAGTTATTAACATACTAGCTATATTTGTAATACTATAACGAGGAGGCACTGATATATAGTTATTAACATACTTGCTATATTTGTAATAATATAATCTGGTGTACACTGATATATAGTTATTCAACATACTAGCTATATTTGTAATAATATAATCTGGAGTACACTGATATATAGTTATTCAACATACTAGCTATATTTGTAATAATATAATCTGGAGTACACTGATATATAGTTATTCAACATACTAGCTATATTTGTAATAATATAATGAGGAGGCACTGATATATAGTTATTCAACATACTAGCTATATTTGTAATAATATAATGAGGAGGCACTGATATCTAGTTATTAACATACTAGCTATATTTGTAATAATATAATCAGGAGGACAAAGAGTTTTCTGATGCCAAAATAGACAGGCTAGAAGTACGAGATGAGGAAGAATAACGCACTGCGGCAAAACGAAGGCTATAGAGAGAGAGTTGATTAGTATTAGGTGAGAATGTTATGACAGCACTGCTTTCTCTTGTTTTATTAGTGACATTACAGAGGAAATAATTAGTAGTAGCTTTCAGCTGAAGAGGTAGAAGAGCATATACTAGTAGTGTGGTATCATTACAGTCAGAGCTTCTTCAGATTTTAGATGATTACTAACTGCTGAGATAATGAATGTGTTAGTGATTCTGGGTGAGAAAGGCGAGCTTATTAAGAAGGCAGCTTTGCATCTGTTTTGAGAGTTGTGCAGGTACAGGCCAGGTGTGAGGCAGACATTTTTAGATTAGCCTTGAAATTAGAAAGGTTGCTAGCAAGTTTAAGGGATGAGGGGATAGAGATCCAGGAGTGGGCTACATAGCTAGAATACAGAGAGGCTCCTACTGACGGGTGTGGTTTGTAGGGATTGGTGGTCCATCACAAATGCTCATTAAGCCCTGGTGGGAATAAACTACCCAACTTTATAATCCATTTATTTTCTTTATTATTTAATATTTGGTGCCATGCCACTTTGTTTGACCTGTTGCCAGTAATTTTGTCAATCACCATAAATCTAAAAAGTGTGTTTGTGTGTCCCAGTGAATGTTTGTATAGTGTATTGGTAATTTTCTTTGTTTTAATGTCACTATAGTGTTCCGATATTCTGAGTCTAAGGGGTTGAGAGGTCTGTCCAACATAAAATGCAGAACAGGTACATGTGGCAAGGTAGACCACCCAATCTGTCCCACAATTAGCAAAGAATGAGATGTCATACATGTTGCCAGTATTTTTACTTGTAAATTGCTTGAATTTCATGACTTTGCCACAATGAGTACAGTGATCACAGGGGACGCAGCCCATAAGTAAATTACCCATTAAGGTAGTTTGTGTTAAGTCATCCTTGGTCCTGAGAAAGAGCATGTTTGTAATGGCTGAAGTGTGATCCTAAATTCTTACCTCTTCTAAAGGAAAAATAGCATCTCTCATGAAGGAAATCCGAGAGTTTATTATCTGCTAGAAGAATATTCCAATGCCTGCAGACACTATTTAACAACATGCCAGTATTTCTTCCATGCGTGGTAACTAAGCGAATCTTAGATTCATCCGCTGGTTTCTTCTCCTTGAATCTCAAAAGCTCTTTCCTATCAAGTGTGCCAACCCAATTCTTGGCATTGTAGATGTTTCCCATTTTATAACCCCAATCCTTAAATCTGATGGTAAGAGCCTCCTTATAATGTTCATAAGTGGCATTGTGTGAGCATATACATTTCATCTGCAGGAACTGGGATTTGGGAATGTTCCTGCAGATGTGTGGCGGATGGAAGCTGAAGGCATGAAGGAGAGAGTTATATTGAGGATATTTGCGGTAAACCTCAGATTCCAGTGTGTTAGCATTATTCCTGGTAATTAGGACATCCAAAAACACAATCCTGTTGATGTTATAATTAACTGTAAAATATGTGCCCCATTTATTTTCGTTGAGGTACCCCACAAATTCCATAAGATATTCTACATCTGACCTCCATACTAGCCAGCAATCATCTAGATATCATCTCCAGATGTCAGTCTCCTCTAGGTAGATATTATGTGTATTATCATAAATTAATTATTCCTCTAGATGGGCCATGAAGAGGTCAGCATAAATACGGGCAAAATAATCCCCCATGGCTGTGCCTTGGACCTGCAGATAACATTTAGTTTGGTAATAAAATACATTCTTGTAACATGTTCCAGAAGGCAGATCAAGAAGGTATTAAACCCTGTTTGATATATTTCTGACTTATAAAGCCAGTATTCCAGTGCTTCCAAGTCCATCCAATGGGGAATGTTGGTGTATAGTGCAGAGACATCTAGAGTACACAATAGCAAATTCGGTTCCAACTACATCTCAGAGATCACTTGTAGAAATTCTGTGGTATCCTGTATTCAGGACTGAACCCATTTTAATAATGGCTGTAGATGTTTTATAAAGGAACTGTGAGAGCGGCTTGGTAATGGAGCACCTGCCTGAGACAATGGGCCTACCTGGTGGTTGATGAAGATCCTTTTGTATCTTGGGTAGATTATAGATGTACTGGCTCATTGGATCAGACACTGTCAGATGGTAAAGAGTAGTGTCAGTAATAATTCCCTCATCCCTGGCAGACACCAAAACTTGGTCTATTTGTTTCTTGAACCTAAATGTTGGGTCCAATGGCATGCATGTATAGTATCACCCATCATTTAACTGTCTACCAGCTTCCATATTATGTTGTGTCCAGTCCATAACCAACACCACCCCACCTTTGTCGGTAGGTAGTATGACCAGGTCATGGTTGCTCTCCAATTCCTGTATGGCCTAAATTTCAATCTTTGAGAGATTATTAGGTTTAGCTTGGAATTCCCCAGAGTGAAAATGTAAATCTTTGAGAATAGAGGTCTGGAACATGTAAACATTATGATGCATGGGTGGAGTAAAATGGGATTTATGATATTTAAACATATTCTGACAGGCACAGATGTTGACTGAAAATGTAACCTTAAGTTTAGCAATCTACAAAAAGAAATGATGTCCTCTGCAAGAATATCTTCAGAGACAAAAAAAAAACAGGAATGAAATTAAGCCCGTTATTCAAAACTTGTATCTGTGTTTGTGACAAAGAAGTTGAGGAAATATTCAACACATTATTCTTAATGGTTATTTCGAATCATTAGTTTCAACAGTCCCTCCATACTGTCTACCTTTGCAGTGTTTCCTCCCTCCCCTCCTTTGTCTGCCCCTAAAGGGACCCATATATTGCTTTTTTTAGATATGGGTGAATCTGGGGCATGCTGTGTTTCTGGATCCATACTTAATGAGGATTCATCCCCTGAGGTGTCGTAACTAGATGAAGTGGGTCTTTTCAATATTGACCTAGTTCGTTTCCGCTTCACTACCTTCCTGTTGGTGTTTTCAAACCTAACGTGTTTATTAGTAGTGAATGGGTTGGGGGTATCATAGTCAGCCAGGTCCCTCTGAAACTTTTGCATCTTTCTTTCCTTAAGTTGTCGTTCCAGATTTAATAGCTCCTGGCTGAGTTTGTTAAGACCTGTAATATAAGAGGACTGGCCCTCAAACCTCTTTAGATCCTCACACATTTTAGTTACTTCCATGATGTCTTTATCAATGGTTTATTCATAATGGGCCACTAGTACTTCCACAAAGCTCATGGAGGCTTTTTATTGAGCCATAGCCCATTGGTCCGTAACCTCAGTATCAATATTATTGACTAGGGATTGTATAGGTACCCTAAGCCCCCTCGGTGAAATGCCTTTAGTTAGATAGGCCTTGAATAGCTTTGAATGCCACATGTTGGTCCTCAAGAACCTCATGGTTTTGTTTAATCTAAGGAATTGTGTTTCGCATGTATTTTCAGGTTGTAGATTATCAATTCCATTGTTCTGATTGATATATTTTTTATATATTTGGTATTGCAACTTGGATTTTTGGAGCCGTGCAATTGCCGTACTTGCAGGGGCTGCCATCTCTTCTGTAGAATGTCCCTCATTTTTGGTGATTTTTTTTTTTTTTTATAACCTGTTACACATGTAAGTCAAATTACAGGTTATTATCAATTGCCATCCTAGTATCTTGGTATGGAGGAGTGTTATCAAAGGCTGTTATTGAGAATTTGTTTTGAGGTATAAAGGACTTTGGGGGTGAATAATAGCAGCTTTGCTTTTTTGGATTGAGTAGAAGTTAGAAGTTATTTATGTATGACAGTTTGAAATATTTGTTTACATTTGATTAATTTATTCTTTAGTTTATATTGTATAATAATTGTTCTGTAATTCTACAGTCCACTGCAATTGTAGTATAATTGTAGTGGAATTGTAATTGTGGAACTTTCTCCCATGTCTCCACTGAAAAAAAGGCTTTTGTTTGATAAGATAACCTGATAAGAAAAACATAAATTAAATATAATGCTAAAATAACATAAAGGTACAAAGTAAGGGCTATCTTGCTATTAGAATCTGTACCATTGTTGTATTACACTGACAACAAAATTAGAGAGACGATTCTGAGACTTTACTGGATTTTTATTTCTTTCAACATTTACTACAAACCTAGAGTGTGTGATGTCAGAGGAGGAGCCTTCAATGAAAAAATATTGATTACCATGAAGAGTGTTTTCACAAAGTGTAAAACAAAGCTGTTTACAGAAGGAGCCAAACATATACATGCATATATAACAATTTAGTAAGACAACCGCATTTTGGAGAAATCAGTCTATCTGACACTGGTGCAGTCACTGGAAACACAGATGTTTCTTTGAAAACCTGCACTTTTCAGCTTGCAAAACTTGAAGTGAATTACAGTCAGTTTTGCCATGATGGTGATGTACAATTTGATAGTTCTAGAGCACACAGAATGTTGCAAACAAATGCCCTTAAATAATATAGCTGTCTGTACAGTATGTTATTGTTATACAAAGCACTATAAGGGCTGGATAAAGGTTTTGATGTACTTGTTCACTTCCAGAACCCCTGTTAAAGGCACAGTAATGGCTTGTATATACTATATATTTGATACATGAATATTTCTTTATTACTATAATATTTTATAGTTAACCATAATTCTGCTCACAGATGAGCAGCAAAAAAGCCCAAATATATGACATATTACTTGGATCTGAAGTGTTTGATCACCACATGCTGTAGACAAAAATTGCTTTTATTTAACATGAAATCCAGGCATCCTTACTCATCTAATAACAGATTACATTTCACTTTATGTGAAATATAGTTCACTGCTGCACTCAGGAAGTCCAGCTGCTGATTGTTCTGTTACAGACTAATTTCCTTAATATATCTTATATCCTTGGCTTGTCTTGTCAATCTTCTGGCACTACGTCTTCCAGCCACTTGAAATATACGGGGTTTCCTTGATCGAGTGGAAGACTTACAAGTTCCGGAATATCAAATGGATGTATTGTCCTGCCACAAATAAAAAAAAGGGTGTAACAATTAGTAACAAGGATGCACATTTCAAAATGCTGCATTAGCAGTAGGCAGCATTATTAAGCATTATACCATATCATAATTACAGCAAATGCCTAAATATACGTAATATAATATAATATAATATAATGTTATGTTCACATTACTTCAGCTGTGTGAAATACATATCTACTTCCATAAGAATTCCAAGTGGGAATCACAGTATTTAGGACAGCACAGCACTGGAAGAAACATGTATAATGTATGGCATAGTCTGCTGCAGCCAGTGCTAATTCAGCCCAATACCTCTGTCAGGCTGTCAGCTAACACTTGAAAGACATTATCAATAACCTTATCATCTCTATCAGTGTATCTGCAGTCCAGAGGATGTTATGTTAAGTAGTCTAAGTGTGTAAGATTTTGATACCTACAAAATATATTTTTATTTATCTGTATATAAGAAAGTCATTTTTCATCCAGCAGAGGTATTAATCCAACAGGTTCTAGCTGGTCTACATTTAAACATTATGTAGAAAACTTCTGACAAGTGCAATGAAGTTGATTAAACAGGTAAGAGACAGACAATGAAGACGAGCTATAAACATTATTATTTATGTATTTATTACTGTTTAGTAAACTGGGTTGATTTGCTTTTTCAGAAACCCTTTTCAGCCACAACCTAGGCACAGCAGCAAGATAACATTAACACTAAAGTTCAAATGTAGATTATAAACAAAAATAAGGAAAAAAGATTTGAGAGTTATGCAATTATACACATGACTCAAAAAAGTAGCTCTAGCTTTAATTATCATGACTGAATAAAAGTTTGTAGCACTTTGCTATCACAGTCTATCATCTTTATTCAATCATCATGTATAACATCAAAATATGTGCATTATATACAGTGACTATGCAGAGTGCGAATACTGAGTATGTAGTTTGTAAGCAGAGTTCATAGGATATTAAGTAATTCCTCATAGTCAATGGAAGCTTTAAACAAGGGCTAATGTAACTTCCTATATCGACAGTGGTTATACAATAGGGAATAGCTAGCAAAAATTGAAAACATGTTCATAGTTACTAGGCACGCAGTACAGGGGACCATTAAGGAGCCTAGTCCAAATTCTCAAATGCTCTTAAGCTCCATCTGGTTAAGTGAATAACACATCATATATTAATGAAGGTGGAAAGATACAAAACCAACTCCCTTGTGTTAGGAAGCAGTTCATTAATAAGTTGGAGCTTTAGTCATCTGCACTAAGTGCCAGAGTAGCAGTTTTTATCTAAATAAAGAAATCCTTTACATTCCAGTATTACTGAAAATACTGTATTACATTACTGTGCAACAATGACGACTTAATAGATGCCGAAGATCAGACAGCTCTGATTATTACTCCAAATAATGCAAACTATATGACTTGGCAAATGTCAATGCCTTTGTAGTTGCTGGAGCCTGGAAAGAAGGTATTGCAAAATTTATATTACTAAAATGCAACATGTTAATGGTAAATTACACAATTCAGACCTATGAATTAATTCATTCTTTAGTGCAATGGATAAAACAAAACAATTAAAGAAAATGTAAATGTTGCAGCAGCTTTTGTTCAACAACCCACAAGTCATATTAAATTCAGATATATTTCTGTATACAACATACTGTTTTTGGGGGTAGGGTGGGCTTACATACTTTCTGGACAACTACATCTAATTTTTGACCTCCCTATGTCTTCTCTGTCATCAACAATAGCTATCCCATCTGATATCACTTATTATGGGTCTGACTTACTTGAAAAATGGATAATAATGATGTACTGTTGCAACACACACCTCCAGTGTCAGCAGAGATGGATTGTGGGCAAAATGGGCCTTATTAAAGGTAATGAATCAAGTCCATACCAGCCATACCAATATCCCATTACTTAACTGCTTCTCCCCAGTTGCCATAAATACTATTCAAACTATCAATATGTGTACACTATTTTCTTCTTTGCTTTTCCAATTATAACATAACTTTGGATTTCATTTAAATCTTGTATTTCAAATTTTACACAAAAAAACATTGTCTGCCATCTTCTAATCAAAACAAAATGCTCTCACATTAAAAACAGACTTGGAGTGAGAAATCAGTAAATGTCTCTTCCATTGAAATTCACATTTAGTGAAAATGAATGTAGCAACGTATTAAATTACAAGATATGTGCTGAAATTCATACTCAAATAACCTATAGTGAAGCAGTACTAATTAGCATCCATGTGAAACACACAGGAGTTCAAAAGACAAATGTGTAATGCACTTGCTAACAGCAGGGACAGCCCACTGAACACAAACATCCCTTTTTATTAGCAGCCCAGGAGTACTGTCTAGTGAAATAACTTGGCAGAGTCACATAAAACACAAATGGGGGCTTAGGGAATCAACCCATGTGCAACAGGAAGCAGCTTTTTCACAGCTCATAGCCATACTCATCTGCACTAAGTGCTAGCCAAATTGTTGTAGTCAAAGCACACTACATTTCACACCTGTCTGCCTGCAAAAAAAACACTAAATAAATATGTATTCATAGTTAAAGTATCGACATTAAACTAAGACTTCATGGTCAGATTTATTCATAGTTAAATAATAAACACACTTTCAGCTTTCGACAAAACAAGGAAGCCAAGGATCACATCCCAAGAACACGATGCATATGATGAGGTTTCTGTTTGCTAGAAGCAATTTCCTTCCTTTAGAACATAACTATTCTGGTTCATGTGTAGTTACAAGGCTTGCTGTCCAGGGGGCCATTGAGGAGGCTAGTCAAGATTTCTACTCATCCCAAAGCATCTGGCTAAGTGACTTGATCAAGGAGATTACAGGGCATAAATGCGAGGAAAGATCTGACATGTTCTGCAAAACTGTACATAGATAAGAGTAGGCTACTCTAAATTACTTAAAAAGTTAACAGGATAACATGTTTGGAATCAACATGCATTTTATGAACCACAAATATATTTAAAATCTATAACTCAAATTGACATACAGTTGTGGTCAGTGATAACACACACACACACACATACATACACACACACACACACACACACACACACACACACACACACACACACACACACACACACACACACACACACACACACACACACATTGAAGGAGGCCTGGCAGTTGGTGTGGTGTCTTAAGACTCTTGCCATCCCAGTAGCAAAAGTAAAGAGATTGTGTATGTGTTACTCTCAGCAAGTAACTTAAGAAGACAATGCCTAATTGGTGGATTTTATTTACACACACACACACGCGCACACACACACACACAATGCTGGGCCTATATTATAAAACTGAAGACTTAAAATGTCGACACACCTTTAGTCGACACGAAAAATCTCGAACCTACAGTACATCGAATGGCCAAATAACTGATTTCTTTCCAAAGCAAAGAAATCGGTAGGCCAACAACGAACACCACAAAAAAAAAAAAGAAACACTTTTAAGTGGAGGGCTTTGCCCACCACACCACCCAACATGGGGGGCTGTGCCCCCCACACCCTCTCTAACTAAATATTCTAACTCTGATATTGCATTACAGTCGAGTAAAGGGCAGATGTAATGGAACAGCTAACCAATTTCTTTCCCTTGGAATGAAATCAAAGATTTGGCCGTTCAAATGAACTGCGGCTTCGACATTTCCATGTCGATCTAAAGGTGAGTCGACATTTTAAGTCTTCAAACATATGATATAGACCCACAATTTAGACTTCCATTTCAGACACAACTAAATCTGACTACAAATGTCTAACTTGCATTTCTAAATCAGTTGTAAACTTGTTTACTGACACAAACCCGACTTGTGTTTCATAAAGCATTTCTCCATCTTAGCCTGCCTAACCCATCTCAAGTCACTTGCGTACCAATTCTGCCTTTCAAATCTTATGCATCATCATGCACACTCCAGTCTAATTGCACGTATCTGCCTTTTAAATCTCATGCTTTGGTATGTGTACCTCAGTGAAATGGCATACATGCCAATGATGAGCTCCAAATGCACTTTTTGGTAGCAGAAGCAGCCTTGTATTTAAATCATTGTTGCAAGGCCAAGTCCCACAACCAGCACTGGCCCTAGGCATCTGCCTAGTTTGCCTTGTGGTGGATACTGCCTTGGTTATGATAATGAATGGAAACTGAGGAGTTTGTGAGGAGGAAATAGCTTAACTTTTTTGAGATTTAGCAGAATTTTACTATGTTTAGACCACTGTCAGAGAATTGAGAACTGCTGAATTTAAGATTGTAGGATGCTGTGCCAATTATTTACTTGAAGTAATAATATATCATCTGCATACAAAGTTAATTCCAGTTTAGAGAGGTCATTGTTAAGATCATTAGTAAATAAATAAAACAGTAAAGATCCTAATATGGAGCATTGGAAGACTTCTGTAAAAAAAGAGTTCCATGAGAACACCAGTGTTGAACTATTTAACATAGAAATACCTGCATTTAATAATGCAGAGATCCTACTTGCTAAGGTAAGACTAAATACAGCAAAACAGCTAAATATCTTGGGATCATATATCCCTACAGGAGATAACATCAAAACCCTAGAATCTCTCCTCCAATGGACATGAGAAACCCTCCCCATGAAACCATTATACTAGGTGACTTCATTATTGATTGGACCACACTTAAATCACCCCACCCCTCAAATCATATTAATCTTTACAGATTCTCACAGCTTATACAAACCATACTAGGGTAGACAAAACCTCAAAAAAAGAATCAATACTAGACTGGCTTCTCACCAATCACCCATGTATCACCCATAATTTTGGTACACTACCTGACACTCCAAGCGACCGCCTCCCAATCTTCTTTATCAGAGACCAAACTAAACTCACTAGAACTAGCTCTCTTAAACACATCAGATACACTAAAAACTTCAGGGCTGATGACCTTAATATAGCCCTTAAACACTCTAACTGGTCTCTCTTTTAACACTTCCTTTAGATGAAGCAGTTAAGTATTTCAACACTATCTTCTTAGGCCTTCTCAACCAACTTGCTCCGCCAAGACAGATCCACACTAAAACCATCTATTTCCAAGGGTGGGAGGTTGACTTATTGATTAAGGAGTTTACCTTACAGACACAAGGTGCAAGGTTTGATTCTCATTGGGGTAATTGGCTAGACTTAAAATGACCCACAAGGGCAGTTAGTTTAGTATGAATCTATGGCTTACCAAGAGCACTAAGCAACTTATGAAACAAAAGGACAAAGCATGGGACACGTGGTGCAAAAACAAAACTACTCCTAATAGGCAAACATTCTTACAACTGAGAAACACTGTAAAAAAACAAATCAGACTAGACAAACAAAAATACTATAGTGAAATTCAAACTAAGCATAATACCGATCCACAAAAGTTCTAGGCTGCTATAAACAGTATTCTCCAACCAGGTAAATCACCAACTCCTCATCCAAACATAGACACCACATCTATAAACACAGTCTTCCAATTCAATGATTTTTTTACCAGCTCTATATTAAAGCTGTCAACAGACCCACACTCCTCAACCCCCACTGTACTATATAACTGTTAGAAAAATATGCATTTGAATATATGTGAAATACTAGTTTAAAAGCAAAGTAGTATGTAATGCATTTTATTCTATTAATGATATAACAAAAAGGATGAATTCATGTGTAATTGCAAAGTAGTTCTGAAACTGCAGTGTGGCTTGTAGCAAGTTGACCTCTGACCCTGGCAGTTGCTAGCTTAGCAAGTCTTAATGTTTATGCTTTTCACAAGTGATTATCTGCTGGGTTAGGAAATTAAATATGTGAAATAATGAAACCGTCTGCTCTTTCCTGCTGGGATGATTTGGCCTTGTGTATGTGTTACTAAGATAACACGCAGCTGTTGGGAAAGTGTTACTGGGAACAAAGAAGTGTATTGAAAAACTGAATCTGCCATTGTATTCGAACTGATATGAAACCTTGAAACTTAATAGAAAAACATTATGTCTGACCAGGTGGATAGCAAGGCCGTATTGTTACCAGAGGAGAACTTTTTTAAAATATACAGCATCAACAATATTTTATGAATAGTGGACTGTAAGCTAAAGTGATGTAGATGCCCTGTGACATACCACGTCAGTAAGGTGGGCACAACTTGAATGCAAAGACTATAAAACTTGTATACTTCCTGTTTCATGTTAGACAAAATTCTGTACTTGTACGTTTTTTGCCTCCTGGTGTACACTAGTAAACTTTTGAACCTGAACCTCCTGTGTATTGATTTCTTGATTTTATTTAACAATAACCCATCAACTAATACTAACTCCTTCACCCTTCAACCTGTATCTACTTACACCATCTGTAGACACCTAACCAAACTTAAACCCACCACCTTAGCAGTAGACAAACTACCTGCCAAATTCCTGCAAATAGCCTCCAAAGCCATTCCTACCCAATATCTATAATCACTAACAGTTCAATCTCAGAACAAAAGGTGCCACATCTTTGGAAAATCTCCTACATTATACCAATACACAGCAAAGGCAACTCCACTGACCTAACAAACTACCGCCCTATAGCTATACTTTCCCCACTGGCTAAAATAGTGGAAAAATGTATCCACACCCAGGTCCTAACACATCTCCTCTCCAACAATCTTCTGGACGAAACTCAACACAGATTCCACCCCCAACCATAGCACTACCATTGCACTCATCCATTTTAGTAACCTAGTAAAATATGCAACGCAAAAACAGCCAACTAGTGTTTGCAGTTTTCCTTGACTTATCAAAGGCATTTGATACAGTCTCCCATACAAAACTAATAACATCACTCTCAGAATTAAAAGTAACTACCCCCACTCTGTTATGGTTTCACGACTATATCTTCCAATGCCAACAAGCTATTCAGTGGAAAAACTCCTCCCCCACTTCCTGTAAAACTAGGAATACCCCAAGGATCAATCCTATGACCCCTACCTTTCACTATATTTATAAATAATCTTCACAAAGCCGCCCCTCTAGCAATCCTAGTTCAATACGCTGATGACACCACCTTAATCTGCTCTGCCCCCACCCTCCAAAAACTTCAAATCAAGACCCAAGAAACATTTACATCCTTCAAAATCTGACTAACAAACTCCCAGCTAATGCTAAATCCTAAAAAGACCCAACTTATGCTTTTTCATCCTTCCAAAGCAGCAGCACCTACTCCCCCGTTCTCTATTTCTACATCAGATAATACCCCTATCTCCCCTGTCACACAAACCAAATTACTAGGGGTAATTACTGACAGTAATATGAAATTTGACAAACTCATAGCTCATACATTAACCAAAATCAATAAAAAACTAGGTACTCTACAGATGTAAAAACATGCTAACCACCAACAGTAAAGTTACCCTAGCTCATAGCCATCTTCTCTCTACCTTACTGTATGCTCCTCCTGTCCTAATTAATCTAAACAAGAGTGATTTAAACAAGCTATCAGTATGCTACAACAAAATAGCAAAATTCGCCACAAGCTCTTCCTACTGCACCCACCACTGTCAAGCCCTAAAACAGCTTTCCTGGCTGGAACTCCCTAACACCTTAGCTCTAAACCAACTTCTTCTAGCTCAACAAATATTGAACCAACCTGCCATACAAGACCTGATCACCCTTGACTCCAATAACCGAGAACTTAGATCCACTAAAAAGGCACTAATCACAATCTCCAAAAGCCATTACAGCTCTGGTGACTCTCTATTCTAGAAACATTGCCAAGACTTGGAACTCCCTACCACTACAAATCAGGTTACAACCTAATAAAACCATCTTCAAAAAACAGCTTATTTCCCACCAAAACAACTCCTGGACATGCAACTGCCTAGCACCTGGCTGACATATTCTAACTCCTTTCCCCTACCCACTATCCAACCTCCTCTTTAAAACTCCCACAGATGCACTATATATTATCACACGTTACTTTTAACTGCCTAGCACCTGGCTGACATATTGTAACTCCTTTCCCCTACCCGCTATCCAACCTCCTCTTTAAAACTCCCACAGATGCACTATATATTACCACACATTACCTGTAACTGCCTAGCACCTGGCTGACATATTCTAACTCCTTTCCCCTACCCACTATCCAACCTCTTTAAAACTCCCACAGATGCACTATATATTACCACACATTACTTGTAACTGCCTAGCACCTGGCTGACATATTCTAACTCCTTTCCCCTACCCACTGTCCAATATCCTCTTTAAAACTCCCACGGATGCACTATAGGTTCATAGGGTCATAGGTAGGTACTAGGCTATCTGCCCGAGGGCATTTATAAGCCTAGCCAGAATGTGTCAGCTTTCGCCGCCCCAATGATTAATTAACTGAGCCTCTGTCAAGAAGAACCAATGAAGTGATCCCAGGGGTGTATTTTCTGTTACCCATCCACTCGTCAAGGTTTCTCTTGAAGAGTGTTAGTGAGGGGCTCTGCCTAATGTAGTTAGGAATTTTGTTCCAAAGCATGGGGGGGTCTCTGTGACAGGAATCTATCCCTCCCGCATGTTCTATTTATTCTTGTGGCAAGGTTTAGCTCACTAGAGTGAGTGGCTCGCAGTGACTTGGATTTCTTTAGGTGGAGCATGTCCATCAATTCTGAGTTGGACCTGGCTTTGTAAGTCAGGCAGAGATCACCTCTGAGTAAGCGATATGCCACTGAGTACAGATGGAGTTTTTCCAGTCGGACTGCATATGACATATGTTTGAGGCCAGTAATCCTCTTGGTGAGGTACTTTTGTGGTCTTTCCAGCTGTTGGAAGTGTCTTGTGAGGTACATCCCAAATGGGGCATTGTACTCTATGATGGGTCTGATGAGTGACGAGTAGAGGGTCACTATAACCTCTATTTCTAGATGCGAACCCTTTAGTAATTAGATGGGCTACATAGAAGGATTTCCTAACTACTTTGGCAATATGATTGTCAAAGGAGAGATTACTATCTACCTGGGTCCCCAGATCTCTTATTACCTCTTCTGTATTAAGGGGGCTGCCACCTATGTGGTAATTCATGGGTGTTTTGTTTTTCCCAAACGGGATGACTGTGCATTTTTTGGCTTTTAACTTGAGACCATGACATTGACACCAGGTGTCCATCTCAGTAAGGCCCTTTTGGAGAATGTCTGTGTCAGCCAGTGAGTCAATTATGGCTCCCAGTTTGCAGTCATCGGCGAACTTGGTTAGCCATAGTCCTCCAGTGTTTACCTGTATTTCTGAGAAGCATATGCCGAACAGTAGGGGTCCCAGGACCGAGCCTTGTGGGACACCACTTGTGACTGGTTTAGAGTCAGAACTGGAGCCCGGAGGTATCATGCTGCGCCACTAACCTGGAGGTGTAGGTATCCTTGATGAATATGGATACACCCCCTCCTTTTGTGTACATGGTACTGCTAATGTTATCAGAGCAAGACAACCACAGGAAATCAGAAACATGCCTTCAGCAATCAAGCAAAGCCTACCACAAAGATGCCGAGAGGCATGACATGGCCTGAAGGCAATTAACTGGCAGGAATCTAGTAACCTAAATAGCAACTAATAAGAAATGCACTCAGAAATTACAAGGTCAGCAGGGACAGAGTGCTACAAACAACTGTGGTTGGAATGTTGAGAAGACTAGTAGGGAGCAAGAGGCATGTCCATGTCTAAGCACAAACACTACATCACAATGTCATAAGAATGGCTGGAAGCCACATTCAGTGGCTCCCACATTTTTCTTTAAAGCTTTATTGATTGAAATGAGCAGGAAATGGGAGTAGAGGAAAGTCAGATAAGAGGGAAATGCAAGAAAAGGAAAATACACAAGGACACATTAAAGGCAAAATTGGCAGTGGGGAAGAAGGGTATGTTATACTGGAGGACAGGCACATTTTTTAAGTAAGGTAGATGGAAGGATATAAGAGGAAAGCAGTGGACTGAAGTAAGGTAGAGGCAGGAAAGTAGGGACACACAAACAAATATGAAATGTAAATAAAATGCAAAAATCAAACCAACATGTTTCACAGCAAGGCAGTCCTTTATTAAAAATCCACAAGATAAAATAAATGCTAAAATCACCTCAGGCTAAGTGCTTTCACCTGTTCTTATTCAGGCATCATCAGTGTTATAAATGTGCCTGATACAACTCATACTGGTACCAACTGGTGTACTACTCAGGTGCTAGATATGCTACTATGCCAGGTTCATTAGTTCTGCTGAAGTACATAAATTCAAATGTCCTGCAGATTTGCAGCGTCATTGTTTCTATGGTCAAGGTTGGTTAAGGTGGGGTTGAGGCTACAGCTGTAGAATGGGAGTATTGGATGTAATAGTCTATGGTGACTGTGTTGAGTTGCTGTAAGGGAGATGATAGTGGTACCATTGATGAAAATAACCAATCCTATGAACGTACTGTGCTGTACCACAGACAAATAAACAATTGTTGTCAACATAGACAGCTATCAGGTGATGCTTGGCAACTAATGAAAGATGTTTTTGTTATGCAACAAGACACACAACATGGGTGCAGCATAAATTCTAGGGGTGTACCAAGCAAGGCAGTCAACAATATGGACATATGGTAGGATGATGCATAGATAGTATGCTGCCATGCACCCACTTGACCCATGACCCAAATCTCCAAAGCCTCACATCCCAAATTCCTAGCCCTCCCCCCCAAAAAAAATCCCCATCCTTATGGTCCATATACACCCACCCTGGAACAGTGCCCACAACCACCCTGTATGCCAGGCGCATTGAGGCACTGGGTATACTGTCCAGATAGAGACAGACTGTCATCTACCTGTAAATAGGTAACGTCTAAATACCACAAACACGCAGATTTCGCATGTGTGTATGCCAGTCATGATATATCTACAGGGTTTTCCCTTGTGCATAGAAGACTGTTACAGAGTTGTTTCACTGCTAACTATATAATCTATATCAGTGGTTACTGCTAAGCTGCTCTGATATAGCAAAATAATAAGTAACATGACAGTAAACCACACTCACTCCATGCCTGCAGAAATGCTCCATTCTCCACTGGTACAGGAGTGCATCCTTTGGTATTTCCTCCTTAGTCAAAAGACAAAACAACAAATACACAGTTCATCAATTAAACCTCCAGCAACAGCCAATTTACCTATAATGGAAATTACAGGGTAGTGATTAGCCCTGAATATTTACAATACATCTCAATGGTCCTATGTCTATGACCTCTTCTTACCATTGGCTGAGAGGGTCAGGATGATGCTCTACAGGTCATTGTAGTAGCACTAGTCACTACACAAGCATATGCTAGTGGTAGTGGTCACCACCCTAGCAAAACTGTGCCAAACATTCATTTTATACAGAGGCCCTTCCTAATAGTCCCTAGTGAAGTGCTACCAGTAGTCCCTCAACAGCAAGTGCAGAATGATCTTACTTCTTTTAGGGCACCATCTTGGAGCCCTGCATTGAGCATTGCCCCTGGGAGTCTTAGCTATACATCAGGTCACAGTCCAGAGAAATAAAGTTCCCCTCATGTGGTCACACATGTTGATGCTGTCAGCATGTGACACATGTCTTGGGATAGATATGTAGTGTGACTAGTCATAGTGCCACCATTGCAAAGCAGAAAAGTGTCTATTTATTTATTTACATTTCATAACCGGACAGTGTAAACTGAGCCAGAAGCTCGTTTTCAGAGGAGACCCAGGGAAAAAAAGCTCCAAGGAAGATTACATAATATGCCAATTATAAAAGTTCAAACACAAGTTCCTGGATATTGTATCTAAAAGCATATAACAATGATAGTACAATAAGCTTATACTATTTATACAAACAAAACAAAACAATATAAATATATATATATATATATATATATATATATATATATATATATATATATATGTATATATATATATATATATATATATTGTTTTTTTTTCCTTCAGAATTAAAATATCACAAACTGAAGATAAGAAGACTCAAGTCCCAAGAAATATTGACAATGGGTGTTGGAGAGAAGGAAGTTAGACAGTAAGGGGTTACATTAGTTAGCCTGGTGGAGAACATGAGCAAAGTCTACATTTGGTGAAATATTCCTTTAGGGACTGTTTAAATGAATGTGTATCATTGATGGACAGAATATGTTGAGGTAGAAAATTCCAGTGTTTGGCAATGATATGTGAGTATAAGGAGATACCGTGAGAGTTTTGGGTTCTGTTAACCTTCAACAATACTTTATCACCAAACTTAAGAGATTTTGGGTTAGTGTAGGGTTGGACAAGGTCAGATAGAGCGGGGCAGGTGTCAGGTTTGTATAAGACTGTATGGGCAGTTAGTAACTGAGTCAGAGTAAGCAGGCAAGGGAGCTCTAACCAATTCAGCTGGAGAAGGGCAGTGTAATGGTGAGATCTTTGAGACTGATTAGTGGCAAATTTGGCTATTTTGTTATAGCAAGAGTCAAGTCTGTTCAGTTCAGATTTGCAAAGACTGATAAATATTTGTGAACAGTAAAGCAGGGAAGATAAGAGATGAATTTTGGCTGTTGCGAGTCTGGCATGGTCAGTAAGATACAATTTAGCCCTATAGAGAGAACCCAGTTTGACATGGACCTTAAGTACATGGAGTAGTATAGTATCAGGGTGTGCAATCACACAGGAAAATGTTTACACGCATTTGGGTGCCTGTATTTGTTAATAGACTTGCTCTTCAGTGCTTTTAAAGGTCATAATATTACAATAGATTTCTCCATAGCCATGCCGGGGTCATTGACCCGGCCACACATACACACTGTGGTTCACAGATAATAATGCAAGTTTCCAAAACTGAAGAAACTTCTTAGCATGGCACAGTTGAATTGCACAATAAGATAAATGTGAAATTCAGGAACTTTCATTTGAATGATCCTCATTAGCATAAAGGTGATGCTAAGAACCTCAAAATTATATGATAAAGGCAGCTGTGGCAACTGCTGGCCTAATTGTACAATGGAAGATTGATGGATAGCAAACTATTGAGCTGTTTTATAAAAGGTGAACAGTGACTACTGCACACTAAGACACTTAAAAAGAGGTAAGTAAATGGAGGATGGTACTTTTTTATTTTTGATGTACTACTACGTTACCTACATGTTGTCTGTAGAAGCACATGCCAGTTTAATACTATAGGGGTATAACATATGTGGTGTAAATGGCATAAATGGTGCATATGTGCTTTGAGGTAGGGAGTGGTGCCATGGCAGGGAGAGTTGAGGGGATGTAATTTGTCATGTTCAATAAAACAGTTTTGAGATTTGCTTCTGATAGATATTGTGTAAATTAAAATGCTTTTTCCCAATATACTGTGTACAGTGAAAGGAAATATGCAAGGCCAAACAGCAGTTTTCAAAATAATATGCTTGATTTGCAAGAACAGTTATGTTCAGCTTAGATATTAATAACATATAGCTGTGGGCATTACTGTAAATGCATCCTGTTATAGAAAAAAAGGAAGTTGACTTTCTTGGCTTTCAGATGCAGAAATAAATAAATAAAATACAGACAGATCAAGTGAGGTAAAGATGATGTGGAGAGACTTTTGTGAAGTCTTCAGATACAGTGAGGACCACAAAAGGGCATGGAATAACCATGGACTTTTTCATGACCCAGACAGAAACAAGAAGAACAAGTCACAAGGACATTAAAAATAACATTGATTGAAAAGAGTATATAAACTGGACAGTATGTTTTATTCAGTAGTGATGTTTAGACTAAGTGTACTTTAGTCTACTCATCTGTCTAGCTGTGTTATAATAGAATTGAAATAGCAATGACAGAATTAACTGTTTGGCAAGAATTTGTTCTGAAACAAATAAAGTATAACAGATACAGTAGTATGGCATTTGTCTGGTCTCACTTTTGGACATTTTCTTCAGTGGTGAAATAAAGACCTCTGAATGACATTTCTTCAGAAAAGAAAGAGATACATTTCTTCAGTAGCGAGCCAGCCAGGAGTTGTGACCATATATCTGTTACCAGCAGTTAATATTACAGAGGGATCCCTACTACTTACTACGTTAGTTCAACAGACTGACAGTTCCAGTGCTTTAACAGAGAAACAGCTCAAGTTCCAGTCCTTTGTTGGTGGACACATTGCACCGCCATGGAAACTGTCCTGCGTCGGACCACCTACAATTCGTCTGTGGAAAACCACCGTTGTTTTCCAAATTGACTTCAGCCTGATCACCTGCTTGTCTTCTGCATAATTTACAGTACTTTCTTCACAGTTATAACATGGATGCAAGTACAGACAGTTAACTTTACAGTGCCCACATACTGTATATATAAATTTACATGGTTTAAACCTACTGTGTCAGACATGAAATGTAAATCTGAAATGTTTGATGTTCAGACATTAGATAACAGCTGTGTTTGTAAATGTATAAATGCCTATAATCCACACACAAAATGTACATGTGAAAGTAACTTTCCTAACTTCTGTCTATCTTGTCACAGGAGTCTAGTATGTAAGCCATACCATAATATATATCCTATTCTGATAAACAATCTGTTTGATTCTAGCGTTGCTAGGTCTTCACATGTACAACAGTTACATTTACCTTCTGCAGTCACCTAAATCTCATACAGTACAAGTGTATGCAGTTATTGTTAGTAATGTAATAGACTACATAAACATGTTATTTATAGTAAATATTGCAAATGCACAAACAGAAGAAAGTTCTAACATAGTACAGTGTGCTATCACTATTAACCTTTTAAAGAAAAGGTTTTCACATTTTTTCAAAATTTCCCTAGAGACAGTAGTAAGGGACAATAATGCCATTTAAAGGAACAGACTCAGCATAGCATTCAGACTTTACATAATGACATTTCTGGTTTAATGCAACAATCAGATGGAGCCCAACAACATTTACTAAGGGCACAAACAACAGAGGTTAATCTGACAAGACAGTTATAAGCCCAGCAAGGTTTACATTGGGCAGGGTTAAGCAGAAATGACAGTTATTTCTCCTGCTGATATATCTCAATAGTCTTGTTTATTACAGACTCTGCCTCAGTGGCAAGACAAAAAAAAAAAATGTTTCAATATGTTGGCATTTAAACAATGGTTGACATACACTGTGTGGTCTATTTCAAATAATTCAAGCAAGCGTTGACAGAGTGAGAAATAACCTTCTATGTGTAAAAAATCCAAGTAATCCGGTCTTCTGAGACAAATAATTCAGTTTATTACACAGATAAACCACGATAAGCGCTTCCACTAACTAGTAGCTTCTTCAGATCACAAACAGGAAGCACAGGAACCATTTGCTTTAAATATCTGCATGTTAATTAATCAACCAACTTTTAAAGCAGAAGCGCCATAAAACCTAAAAACTAAATATATAAACATAAAATCATCTCAAGAAGCAACAGAAATAAACAATGGTGTATGCATATTACTTTTAAAAATTAAAATAACTTCATTCCATAAGAAACAATAAAAATTGAAGTTGTTGTGAGCAGCATACTATCAAGTACGAAAGTGTATACAGCCTAATACATAACTGCATGTGATAGTCATATTATTAATAATACGAGGCAACTTAGAAAGTATGGCGCTTCTGCTTTAAAAGTTGGTTGATTAATTAACATGCAGATATTTAAAGCACATGGTTCCTGTGCTTCCTGTTTGTGATCTGAAGAAGCTACTAGTTAGTGAAAGCGCTTATCGTGGTTTATCTGTGTAATAAACTGAATTATTTGTCTCAGAAGACCGGATTACTTGGATTTTTTACACATAGAAGGTTATTTCTCACTCTGTCAACGCTTGCTTGAGTTATTTATCCATTTACTTATCTTTTTTATAAACAAGCGTGCTGTGGCAGTAACCAGCACTTTTAATTTACCTTTCAACGCTATTTCAAATAATGCTTTATTTGAATGTTTTTTTTTTTTGCATTTACACATGCCAGTTTGTGTCAGGAGGAAATTTATCAACAGTGTTGGCAAACCCCTAAACCATGCTCCAGTACGAGAGTTATGAACCTTCATTCCCAAAATGATTTACAGGGAAAGTTTAGTATTGTCAAAATCAGAGCACATAAAATATACAGGAAAGGTTACAGTAAATGCTTTGGCAAATGGCAAAGCAAAGCAAGCAGCTAAAACAGGTGAGTGTCTAGACTGTTTTATAGACAGTCTGAATAGCATGACAGAAAAATACAAAATAATGTTTTGGTCAGGCGAGATGTTATGTTAACGCAATTCCATCACACAGCTAATGAAATTCTGCAAAATTCATATGCAGCTTTAAAAATCAGTTTCTGCCTGACAGACAGGTACAGACTCAAAGACTAAGCCAGAGTGCTAGACAGTTTAAAAAAAGTATGCAGTCTTGCAGATGCACATTCCAAATGTACACAAACAGCTTGTAGACTACATGGTGAAAGGAAGGGGATGTAATACATGGTCTGATATAAAACAAACAGGGGGAACACGAGCAGCTTCTGCTCTACCAGGGCTACAGACAGATACACAACAAAGTTCAGAAAAACAGGTAATATGTTTTACTTGTGTGAAAACAGGCCACATTAAACAGAATTGTCCATATTACAAACGATGCTTCTTCAAAAACCCAAAAATAGGGAAAGAAATCAAGATAAAAAAATACATTTAAGGGACAATCAGTCACAGGAACAAACACAGAGGGATACATAAAAAATAAAGTATACCCTATGAAATACCAAATCATGGCAGGCAATAGGCATTAAAGCAATAAATTAACAAAACACAGGTCATCAGTTGGCAGCAAAGTACAGGGATCTTTTAAAACAATGGAAGACAATGTTAGTATACAAAACTCAATGTTAATTAATTAAACAAAGGGGACAGTAAAAGACAGAAAAATACTTTACTGGTTTAATAAGCCAGGACAGATTCAGAATAAACACAGACATAACCTACAGCCATATAGATATAAAGTTAAAGTTAATAGAAATACAGTAAATATATTTACAGTAGTGCAAACGGTATATGCAAAATTAAACAATGCAATTAAATGCTGGGTATGTAAGTCCACATCTACATCTGGAAATGGAGTAATATTTAAGGCAGTACCGATGACAATCCTAAATGACAAAAGGTTCTATAGTAACAAGAGAGGGTCAACCCCCCCCCCCACATTAAAAGTACAGTATGTCTCCAAAGGCAGCTTATGCATACAGCAAACAGAATCAATATTGTTAAAAAAACAGTGACTGTAATGTCATATTTTCAAAAGAATATATTACATAAAATATAACAGCAAACCATCTTATAAACAAACTAGTACAGCTAAAACATAATTAGTCAAACTGGTGTAACTGCCATCCGGGTAATAATACACAGCAATACACACAGGTAGTAAAGTACAGAGTCATTACAAATAGCATTTTTCAGCTATTAAAAATCCAAGCAAAAGCAGCACACCATGTTGGTTCATAAAAATCAGTGTAAGTTAATAACAGTCAGACAGTATCAGTACAATAACAGTCTGTTAACAGTCTTACAAAAGTTTAAATTTATTTCTATAATAGCAATCTATAAACAAGACAAGGCAATCTAAAACAGTTGCAAAGAAAAAATGGGGAGAGATACTCAGATATAATAAATCACGAGAACAGGGACATCATGATTGGATACCTGATTTCAATATATTTTGGACATGCAACATTTATTTGCAAAGGCATGTGACAAGTCAAATTGTTGGGTTTTTAGCCACATTCCTTACAGAGGGAAAAATGCCATTTCATGCAGTCCCTGTAGAGGTTACACATACAGGTTTTATGTTTAAAAAAAATCTTATAAAAGTAGAGTTGTAAAACAATCAGCCATAAAAAAAAAAACATTTACAGTTGATAAAAATAGGAAAAGGGATACTGTTTTCAAAAAAACTATGGTCATGTAAAAAAGCTTGAGTATAAGATAAAAACAGCATGGGAGTTAACACATAATACTTATTTTAAAGAAGAAATGAAAGAGAAGAAATTCTGTTACATAGAGTATGCAGTTCCAGTAATGAGAATTACTCACACATTACCAGAGGACATGGTAAAAAATCACCAGAAAAAGAGGGAGGTTCATGATAAAAAAACAGGGAAAGATTTTAAAACAGCTGGACATAGGAAATGGTGTTATTTCAGAAAATGAATTTTTCACTGGTATGGTGCCACTAAGGCAATATAGAAAGTTACAAAGTTATAGCAAATGCAACTTATGAAGCTATCTCAGATATAACAAAGGAGATGTGTTATAAAACTGTCAAACAAGTAACTGTTGTTAACAATGAAGAAAGGCTATTAAGTACAGAGGATCACATTTTCCTGTAAATTACTTTTTTTAAATATTCTTTTCCCAAAGCAATAATGAAATTATGCAATGCAAAAGAAATATGCTTGTTTCTAATACAAGGTTTTGCCTTCTAAAGCAAGGGTTAACTTGACAAGATTTTGAAATGCTTGTGTGTAACTGTAAGACTGACAACTTGCTTAAGGAAGCATAAAAACAGTTAAAATAGATAAGTAATAACGGCTATGTGTCTATGATGGGGTGCTATAATTTCCGCATTAATTGCACTTATCGTCATTATAAGATTTGTGTTAATAAAAGTATTAATCAAGTAACAGCCGTTGGTAATGTAACACTCTTTAAAGAGATAGCATTGAATGCAAGGGAATTCGTATGTTGCAAAAGACCAAGGGATTCAAAGTACTAAAGATCATATTTTGTTGTAAATTGCCTTACAATTTTTATGGGTCTTAAATAAAAAAAGTGTTAATTGATAGATATTGTGTAAATTAAAATGCTTTCCCCCAATATACTGTGTGTACAGTGAAAGGAAATGTGCAAGGCCAAACAGCAGTTTTCAAAATAATATGCTTGCTTTGAAAGAACAGTTATGTTCAGCTTAGATATTAATAACATATAGCTGTGGGCATTACTGTAAATGGATCCTGTTATAGAAAAAAAAGAAAGTTGACTTTCTTGGCTTTCCGATGCAGAAATAAATAATTAAATGCAGACAGGTCAAGTGATGTAAAGATGACTTGGAGAGACTTTTGTGAAGTCTTCAGATATAGTGAGGACCAAAAAAGGGCATGAAATAACCATGGACTTTTTCATGACACAGACAGAAACCAGAAGAACAAGTCACAAGGACATTAAAAATAACATTGGTTGAAAAGAGTATATAAACTGGACAGTATGTTTCATTCAGTAGTGATGTTTAGACTAAGTGTGCTTTAGTCTACTCATCTGTCTAGCTGTGTTATAATAGAATTGAAATAGCTCTGACAGTATTAACTGGCAAGAATTTGTTCTGTGGCAAATAAAGTATAACAGATACAGTAGTACGGAGTTTGTCTGGTCTCACTTTTGGACATTTTCTTCAGTGGTGACATAAAGACCTCTGAATTATATTTATTCAGAAAAGAAAGAGATACATTTCTTCAGCTTCCTTATATACAAAAACATAAACTGTAGACCGAGGAATATGAAATTGTGTGTGCCATGCAATATTGATATGAGCTATTCTACTTGCTGATAACTAAACTCTCAGAAGTTGTAATAATGCTGCTGTGTCCTGGATGGGAAGGCTACCTCTATCAGGTGTATAGTACACTATGGGAAGGTTACCTCTGTCAAGTGTGTAGTACACTATGGAAAGGTTACTTCTGTCAGGTGTGTAGTACACTATGGGAAGGTTACTTCTGTCAGGTGTATAGTACACTATGGGAAAGTTACTTCTGTCAGGTGTGCAGTACACTATGTGACTCCTATAAGTAATACATACCTGGATGGTGAGAATGCTAATACAGTAGCTGTGAATTTAGTACTCCGGATTGTTTTTGTGTGTGTGTGTTTGGGGGGGGGGGGGGCGCTCAGGCCTCATAGTCCAGAAGTGTGCATAGAGTGTCTTTGTTGTTAATATCCTTTCATGGTGGTACTGAATGACCGATGTGGCCATATACTTTTTACATTTACCTCCTCCTATGGACCGCAGATGTGATAAAGCATCTGCAGCAGTAGTATGAGGTTACAGGTGGGGAGCATATGGTACAGTAAGTCATTTCACCTCTACACTATGGATCCAAACAGTTCTGCAAAATACACACATGTCTTGCCTGCATCCCTGCAAGGGATGTGGCCTTTCTAGAACTAAGGCTCATTCCAACATCTGTACAATGAGATTCTATGTCTCACCTATGCTGCTACTTTTGATGTGAGGGGATTGTCTAGAAATATATCCATGCAGAGGAACATCTGCAGAAAGTAGTAGGTGATTGCATTTCTGATTTGTCTGGGGATTGCTAGTACATATACCTATGTATGGGGACATCTACAGTCAGTAATACATGATTACATTCTTTCTTTGTGTGAGGTCCCCATACAAAGGCTCATGCTGACCTGTGGGCTACACCCGCATACTCTGTTTTGTTCTCTTCTGGGTGATTGTACAGTGGGCCTGCATACCAAAACGGATTCTGCTTCCCAGGGAACTTTTATTACGTTTATTTTATTTATTATTCTTTATATAATTTTATTAATGAAAATAAAAAAGCATGAAATGTGAACATAAATGAATACATTGGTATGTTTTGACATTTTAAAAGAGACTTTGCAATAATATAGAAGGAAAATATGCCTTTGTTTCCTGATGATGTAAAACTGTGCAATGGGTTTGACAGAAAAGAGGGTAGGAAAAAGATAATAAAGGACTTTAATTGTGGGAATGATATCGAATAATGCAACTGAGAGAGAATGCCTCCGAAAAGCAGAAACCAAGAAGGAAATTCCCAAATTGAGGAGGAAAAGCAGGAACAACAAATCAGAAACAGTAGTTAGATGTTGTCTTACAAGGAGGCACAAGGAAAAACGTTAGAATGCTGGGAGAAGGTAGCTGTAACAGCAAACAAAATGGTATTAGCATTACATATAAACAGCTGGTAAACCCATCTGAAATAGTGTGCACATTCCTGGAGACTTTATGTTGGTATCCGACAAAAAAATCCACTAAGAAACAACATTGTCTATAAAACTTTATTATGCTAGCTTCAAACTTTTGCAGATAGCTTCCTCAAGCTATATGTTAGTAACAACATGCATACACACATACATATATAACCTAGGATGGACAGAGTTAACTCAGGGGAATACTAAAAATATGGTACTTGGTTGCACACAGGAAACAAGAGTAGAGTAATATCTTTACTCTTGAAAGACAGCATTTAAGGGAGACAAAAGAAATAAACAATATCCAACTAAGTACACGTTTTTTTTTTTTTAAAGGTGTGTGAGACAGAAAATGTTTACCTCTGAACCACCCAAATTTTACCTTTCAGTTGTAAACACTAAGATGTGTTATTTTTTCCAAAACATAGGAATACAGGAAGTTACTAGGCAAACAGTTCCAGATACCATAAGAAGCCTGCCCTTGAAATATCAACAGGAAAAGATGCTTGGAGTCTTAAACCTCCTTAAGAATAACTTCCTTAAGGAAAACACATGAAGAGTAATGCAATTATTTGCATAATTTTTCAAGGACAGTCAGACAGATAATACATGTGGTAAACTTGTGGCTACTCATCCATTTGTCTGTTTGCTTTGAAGGTAGCCAAAGTACTGCTCTGTTTGACATATACAAGAAGTTTGTTCCTTATGGATTGCATTGTGGTATGAATCACTCTCCAACAAGTTTTGTTAATTTGTTTGTGTAGAAAAAAAGTCTTTTCTACAGACGTTGGATATGCCACTGGTCCTGCTAAGGTTAGGAGCTCACAAAGAGCTGGCTTCTTTATGTGGCACAACAGGCTAGACATAGGCCACTGCACAGGAGCCAGTAAGCCACAGAGAATAAGACAAGTTGAACTAACCTTGATTGTTGAAGGTTTCAAGGTCTTTGATTTTCTTAGTTAGAAGTTTCAATGGTCCATCTGTTTAGACAATATGCTTTGTTTGATACATGCTGAATGGAAAACTAAGTTCAAAAATAGGTCTAATAAGGAAAGAGTACAGAGGGATTATGACATCTTTAGATCTGGAGGCAGTTCCATTCGATATTAGTTTGGATAGGTAGAAGAATTTCCTAATTGTTAGGTGGACATATGTGGTCAAATGAGAGTGGGTTACCCAGATATGTGCCAATATCTCCTATGACAGTGAGGTTGTAGAGGAGTGTAGCCTGTTCGCCAAACAGCATCACACTACAATTTTTAGCATTCATTTTTGACCATTTTCCAAAATCCATGTGCGTGTAAAGTCCAGCCCCTGCTAGAGGAGCTGGGTATCAGTGGGGAATCTAATAATAGTACCCACCTTGCAGCCATCAGCAAACCTGGATAGTCCCATTCCTGGTGTATTGGTCTGGGAGGAAGCAAAACTGGTGCCAAAGAGAAGAGGCCAAGATACTGAACCCTGTGGAACACTGTTAATGACAGTTTTTCATTCTGGCAGGGTAATTGTAATTTTCAAAATGTAACTTTTAGCAGATAGCCAATTAGCAATCCAGTGGGCAACAAAAAGGTTTATACTGAGATCTGCTAACTTCAAATACCAGCATATGGGGTGGTATTAAAAGCCTTGGAGAGATCACGATAGGCAGCATGCACTAAAAGGCCATTCTCCAATGCCTCAGTGACATTTTTAATGAAACTTACAAGGTTCAAGAGACAGACTCTGTCCTTTACAAACCCGTAGTGGTTTGAGTCAGGGTCAGTAATGTCTCCCTGCCATCATCAGTCCTGTGTCAGTATTATTTACTCCATTCCCTTATTCAGAAAGCTGCTGAGACTATAAGGCCTATAGTCATCAGGACCAGAAAAAGAAATGTCTTTATGTAGGGGCACTACTGTAGCAGTTCCCCAGCTTTCTTTAACAATCCCAGTACCTAAGCTAAGGTACAGAAGATTGATAATGGGTACAGCTTGTTCATATTAAGCACTACTGAGAATATGCCCCAGGAATAGTGTAGGGCACCAGGGAGGTATTATTTTTAACCAAGTAGGAAAGGAAGGTGCCGGCTGAACAAGTAACCAAAAAGAAAGCACCCAGTAAACCACAAAGTAACACAAAACGAAGGTTTAATTGGGCATAGAACAAAAAGGTCCACAATACTCCAGACAATACGCAATGTAAAAAACAATCCACACATCAACGTTTCGTCTATCCTTCTTCAGCATGAAATGCAAATCACTTAAACCCAGAAACCTGGTGTTTAAATACAAATAAGAAGATGCTCACAACCAATGAATTTTAACAATTAAAAATTAATTAATTATTAATTAACCACCACCTAAATGATGATTCCAAAACAATGTTATTCACAAAAATAAAACACAAATGTTGACATAAATACACTGATTGTAAAAGTTAAAAACAGTTAAAAATAGTTTAAAAAATAGATCTGCTTAGTGTCCATGAATTAAATACATTTTACAGGAAAAAGTTTAAAAACTTGATGAGAGCATGCATATAAAAATATGTGATAAAGTATATAAAAGTACTGCAATTAGAATCACTACTCCCCTCTGCTGGTAGCAAATGATAGTGCAACTATATGAATGTTTTTCAACCAAAAAAAACTATATGTAAATAATGAATTGATATCATACCCTTTCATAATTTTGCTGCTCTTAGTTTCAATACCGGAGTTAAGGAAATCATGTCATTTATTCCAGGATATTTATTAGATTCTAGTGTTATTTGCCAATATAACTCTCTGTATTCTAATAATGTTTCCCACATTCCCCCTCTGGGGTCTTTGGGGACCACCTCAACAACAAAAAATTCAAAACTAGCATCCTTACAAGTTAAAGTGTGTTTGTACAGAGAGTTATTGGCACATAATGTTCTGATGTCGTATGAGTGTTCGTAAATTCTTTGTTTGATTCGCCTCTCACTTTTTCCAACATAAAAGGCAGTACAATTTTTGCACAAGGCGACGTAAATTATTCCATTTGTGTTACAGTTAACAAAGGATTTACAAATCAGGGTTTTCTTTCTAGCAGCTATATAGCAGCTGTTTCCTGTCTTTAAATATGCACAGTACTTGCAAGCTCCACATTTAAAAACTCCTGTTTTATTCTTAGTATTCTTGTTAACACTGTCTCTGTTACTGCTCTCAAAAATTCCTTTTATGTTATTGCCCTTTTTGTAAATGAATTTGATTTCATTATCAAAAATATACCCAAGGTCAGAAACTTGAGAAAAGTTCCACCATTCATTTTCAAAAATTTTTTTCACAACACTAGATTGTCCATCATAAGTAATGGTCAGACCTGACATAAAACCATCTTCTATAGATGGTTCTGAACTTGTAGCTGGTGTTAACTTGTCAGTTTCTCCAAGTATAGGTGCAAATCTTGTTTTTCTCCCTACAAGAACTTCTTCCTTTATACCATTAAATAATACATTTGGATAGCCTCTCTCACTAAACATCCTGCACAAAAGGTCACATTCTTTGTTGAAAACTTCATCATCCGAAGTCATTCTGCTTATTCTGACTAATTGTCCTTTTAAAACACTTTTTTTGTAATGAAACGGATGGGAACTGGTAAAATGTAAATAAGTGTTTGAAAATGTCTTTTTTCTGTGTACCTTAGAGACAAATTTTTCATCAGTCTTTGTTATATTCACATCCAAGTAAGAAACCTGTCTAAGGTCAAAATTTTGGTTACTTGTTCAGCCGGCACCTTCCTTTCCTACTTGGTTATTGTTTAGCATGGAGGACACAGCGACGAGTTCACAAGAAGGTGAGGGCAGGAGAAATGAGATTGGGGAACTACGTAAGCTCATCGGACAGCTTACTCAGCTTGTCGGTCTGCTGACACCTGTTAGCCAATCCGTGGCTACGTTTCTTAGCTCTATCTCGCTGCCTGGGAACCAGGAAGCTATGAGGCGTATAGCTTCGAATGAAGATACGCCTGGGTTGAACGCAAACAACACGAACAATGTCCATGATGAGGAAATTACTAACACTGACGTTCTCAATGATTTTCCTTGCACATCATCATCATGGATCTCATTAACAGAGACATTGGGAACCTCCAATCACTGGACCCTACCCAGTTCGGCTTTGTTAAGGGCAGATCATGCCTCCTAAACCTGGTGGACTTCTTTGAGACAGTTGCCAAGACTATAGATGAGGGAAAGGTGGTCCAAACAGCCTACCTAGACCTTGCAAAGACCTTCAACACCATTCCCCATTCAGGTATTATAGACAAGCTCACCAGCCTGAACATAAACCCCTACATCATGAGATGGGTTGCCAACTGGCTCACGGACAGAACTCACATGGTAAGAGTTGCAGGAGCTAGATCTGACTCTAAACTAGTTACAAGTGGCATTCCCCATGGCTCAGTCCTAGGACCCCTCCTGTTCGGCATATACTTCTCAGAGGTACAGGCAAGCACAGGGGGACTATGGCTGTCCAAGTTTGCAGACAACTGCAAATTAGGGGCTATAATTGACCCTCTGGCTGACACAGACATCCTCCAAAAGGGTCTTACTGAGACAGATACCTGGTGTCAAAACCATGGACTCAAGCTAAATGCCAAAAAGTGCATAGTCATCCCCTTTGGAAAAAACAAAGTACCCACAAACTACCACGTAGGTGGTAGCCCCCTAAATACGGAAGACATAATAAGGGATCTAGGGACCCAAGTAGATAGTAACATCTCCTTTGATAATCACATTGCCAAAGTGGTAAGAAAATCCTTCTATGTGGCCCACCTAATCACAAAAGGGTTTACATCCAGATCAAACTAGGTCATTATGCCCCTCTATGCATCACTCATCAGACCCATCATAGAGTACAATGCCCCATTTGGGATGTACCTTACAAGACACCTGCAACAGCTGGAAAGACCACAGAAGTACCTCACCAAGAGGATCACTGGCCTCAAACAGATGCCCTATGCAGTTCGACTGAAGAAACTCCAGCTGTACTTGGTTGCATACCACCTACTCAGAGGCGATCTCTGCCTGACATACAAGGCCATGTCCAACCCAGAATTGATGGACATGCTCCACCTAAAGAAAACCATATCCCCTCGAGTCACATGCTCTAGGAATCTAAACCTCACCACAACAATAAATAAGACATGCTGGAGGGATAGATTCCTGTCCCAGAGACTTCCCATGTTCTGGAACAAGATTCCAATCTACATTGGGCAATGCTCCTCACTAACCTTCTTCAAGAGAAACCTTGACGAGTGGATGAGAAACAGAAAGTTTACCCCAGGGATCACTTCAATGGCTCTGCTGGACAGAGGCACAGGGAACTAATCTAAGGGGGCGGCGAAAGGCAACACATTCCGGCTAGGCTTATAAATGCCTTCGGGCAGATAGCCTAGTACCTACCTATGAACCTAGCTATGAACTTATGTCACCACCTCTTATGTTCTCAAATGACACTTCTAATATCCTGAATTTAAAATTATGCATCATTCCTTGCTCAAGTTTATGCTTAAAAAGAGCATATTAGTAGGTATACCTAGAGTTGAGTGTTGAGTTCAAGTTCTCTTTCAGACAGAATACTTTGTCCTCAATTTCTGATCTGGTTTCATCTGAAAGAAGTGGTGTTACTCAGACTGCAGGGGATAGTAGCATAAACTTTTGTAAAGCATCATGGGATTAGGGTTAAAGATTCTCAAGACAGGAAGAAGGTAAATATGATTTCCTTCAAAAGGAGTGGAGATAAGACAGACGCTAAAAGCTATTAACATTAGTTTCACCCAAGATACAAGTAAACCAAACTGTGAAATCTCTGCTATAGTAGAAAATTATAGTATATCTATAAGTGAATGGACTACTGGACCTATGCAGCATTGCTTTACATTAAGAGGAGCATGTCAGACAATTTAAAAATAGATTGTTCAACAACTTTAGGAGCAATTCACTTTAATTAATTAAAATTCATATGTCTTCCTCCATGAACAAGATTGCAAGAACTAGACAGTGGTAATTAATATTTTTGTACTGGCTCACCAAAATTTGAAGTATTTTTAGGAGCATACATACATACATACATACATACATACATGCATACAAGTGCAGCTTAATTTTGTATTTTTAAGGAATCAGTCTCAACTTAATGTTAAATCAGTTGTACCATTGCCTCAATTGGCTTCATGTACAAATATTAGAATGTCTTATAGGAAGTTTTGCAGCTCTAATTTTCTAATGTTGCTGCTGCAGGACATTTGGTTTCTTCAGTTAAGGAATTCTTTTTCTATCAAAATTGCTAATGTTTAACTGACTACATTCAAGGTGGGTGCAGGGCAGTAATGAGGGTGGTTCTTGTTTCCCTTTCTGTTTGTGGCATTTATGGGAGGACAGCAAGTTATAAGCAGGTCTGGACAATATCCAGTTAGCAGTAATAGTGATATTTGTGTTGTCTACAGATGAGACTGTATTTTTATTTTTTCACTTCATTTGACTGTGATCTCCAGCATGCATTGGAACAACCTCTATAGACATGAAGTATCTGGGATGAAAGTCATCTTCTCCATATCAGAGATCATGCTTCTCTTAAGGATAAGAGTGGACTTCCCCCTACATGTTAAGGGGAGCTGCTAACTCAGATATCATGGGGATAAAGTGAATCACAAGTGTTGTACTTCTTCACTGTAGTGGAGTGAGAGTTTAGTCATAGCATGAATTACATGATTTTCCAGGTAATCAATGTCACATCCTCGCTTATGGATATGAGCTTTGTGTAGTGACTGAGTGGATGGAATAATGCATACAAGTGACAGAAATATGGTTCCTTCACTTAGTAGCTGGGAACAGTGTCTGTGATAAAGTAAGTGATAAAGTGAGAAGTTTAGTAAACTTGGAGGTGCTCAGAGCTCAGTCACTGAGAGGAGTTGGTTGATATGGTTTTCACACATTTGCTCCTGGGTGCCTCCTGTTGGATATATATGAGGTACAACACACTGGGAGTAGCCCCCAAGGTAGACTTATAACACATAGAAAGGGTTATTTTTCTCAGCTCACCTAGTAATAACCTAGAGAGTGTTATTTGTGATAGCAGAATCTGGTCTACCTTGCACCACAGTAACGCTACCAGAAAAAAGTGGTTTTGAAAATGGATAACTAGATTCTTAGACAATCGTCTCTTGTAAGATCTGAAATCTATCTTTTATCTGTCTTTCACCATGTAAACTAGCATTAATCAACTTTAACATTCTAATATAAACAGTAATAGTAGTAACATACATTTATCACTGGATACACTCGGTTTTAAAATAAAAATTGCTGCTTCACCCAACAGCTATATTAAATATTCCAAGTTAATTCATTATTCATTCTGTATTGCAATACAGTGCTTCAAAGTATTCCAAGCATTCTCCCTCAACAACTGATTCCTTAGTTAGTTAAATCATTCCTGAACCCAGGGTGTTACTGCCACTTTTAAGTCTTGCCAAGACTGTTGGTGAAACTGATAAAAATGCTTTGCTGCTGAGCTCTTAGCTGAATTGTTTCGACTGTAGTTGGTATGTTCCACAACTCAGATAAAGATGTCTTTTCTGTTTCCCTTTTAACTCATTACAGCTGAGTGACTCCTCCAGATGTTTCTATAGCTGCAGCCTACCAATGCCTCTAGGCATCAAATATTGCTTGTTCATATTTGCATTAATAATTCCAAAACCGTACTACACACAAGTATTAAAAGATTTACTCTTAAAGCTTACACCATGGCAAACAACTGTATTACTGTTTGACTTCTATCTAGTGCAGGTAAAGAGATATTAATTTTTGTTTTTATAAAATTCATTTATATTGTCATAAATGTCACTTTTTTTTCAAATATCTTGATTCTAAGTAACACAGACAGAACTGCTTAGCTCCATATGAAAGCTCTCAGCTAGATGAAGTAAATGCTGCTGACAGTATGTGTGTAACTTGAGTGGTTGAGTATTGTAAGTTGTTTACAAAATATTACAAACTTACTATTTAGTATGACTTATAAAATCCCATTTAAAACTTAGAACCTAAAGAATACTACTACTATGAAATAGTTTGTGCCAAAAAGTTTGCCATTTACACTTCTTTAGTAACCCTTATGATTTCTGAGTTATGAATATTTGTTTGAAATGTAAGGACATAATTTGTTTCTATCAAAAAGCTTAGGTTCTGCTCACTAGAAGTTACAATGCAAACTTCCAGCATTTAGAGAGTATGGAAAAGCAAAATAAATGCACACCAGTGTTTGTGATTTATTGTTAGAATCCATTTTTAATTAAAGTAATCTGATTGTAGAATAACACTTTGGCAAATAGAATGCCCCTTGCAGGAACAGGTTTCTTTCTCCCTTATCAGACTTGGCCAGATTATTTCCTGTAGACATTAAACTCAGCTAGATTTCTTTAATTCATATAACAAACCTGTATCCTTGAAGGTATTAATCACTACAAATTATTACCTGGCAATAAAATCTTACATGTTTTCTAGAGCTACCATAGCACCTATAATTAAAATGTAACTGACAAAATAAATCTTTTGATTAGAATCTTTTATCACTCTTCTAGGGAAAAAATCAACCTGAGTATGTTTGTTTAGACAACTGTTAACTAACTAGGCCTTGAGAATCCCATCAGAGTAAGTCTATCTACTATATCAAGTGTAGCACCTACAAAATTCCTGGTGATAGGAACATAAATCTACGGCCTTACAAAACCTACCATAAGGTAGAGACGTTAACAAATTTGTGGAATATGTATGTTTAGCATGACAAGTGAACTAACAGCAGCCTGTTTCCTGTGTAAAATTAAGTCTAATTTTTCATCAATGAGCACAAATTTTCAAATCTAAAAATGATTTCTGCAGTGTGGCTGATACATAAATTTAACTAAAAAGAACTTACGCAAAAATTCCTTCATTTTATCATGTTAAATGTCATAAATAAAATAAATCAAGAAGCGTAGCATGCAGCTTAACCTGCTAAAAGGAATGTGTAAGTATGTGTGTGTGGATATATATATATATATATATATATATATATATATATATATATATATATATATATATATATATATATATATATATATATATATATATATAGGGTCTATATCACGAAATCGAACTTCCAAAATATCGAACACCATGTTCGAACTTGGAAGATCGAATTCGGATAACATCAAAACTTCAAAACAGCAAATTTTTTCCCAGGGGAAAAAAAAACACACACATAACACAATCACACCAAACACCTTCAAAACCTACACTAAACCTAACATACCCCACTATCTATGCACTATCCTTAACCCAGCCCTAACCCTAAAGTCCGTCACTACCACACACTTACCTGACCCATGCCCTAACCCTAAAGTCCGTCACTATCACACACTTACCTCACCCGTGCCCTAACCCTAAAGTCCGCCACTATATTTAATGTTACACATTTATAAGCATTGGAACATGTGACTATTGGATTGTCAGCTGACTTTATTGCATGTTAAACTACTGTGTCTGATGAAGCAACTAGTGTAGTTGTGAAAGCGCTAACCATTTTTATTTTTTCTATTTTTGGTTTGAATAAACGTATGTTTGTGTGCTAACTTGGTGCTTTTTATTTTATTTTACTATCGCACACTTACCTGACCCGCGCCCTAACCCTAAAGTCCGTCACTATCGCACTCTTACCTGATCCGCGCCCTAACCCTAAAGTCCGTCACTACTCGTTCATACACTTACCTTGACCTGGTCCGAAAATGCCGAAGCTGCAGAAACTGCCAACCAAATTCTTTCCCCGGGAAAGAATTCAGGTTTCCGCGGCTTCGATATTCTCACCTTTTGAACTATCAAGTTCGGCCTTCCGGTATTCAGCATTCTTCACTGTTGATTTCACGATAAGAACCCTATATATATATATATATATATATATATATATATATATATATATATATATCAAATAAATCTAAAAAATCCCATAACTAAATTAATTTAAGACACAGCAAGAATAGCACCTTCCTCTGTACAGGTGCTTCTGTAAATTAAATTGCTCATTGCATTCAGAAACATTTTAGCTAAACACAATTTTATTTCCTAACCTAAAACATTGCTGGAAGAATCACACATGAAGGTCTGAATATGTTCTGTAATGTACAGCGAAGTGTGCCATTAAACGCATGGTTCATAGGTAGGTACTAGGCTATTGGCCCTAGGGCATATATAAGCCTAGGCAAAAAGGTACCCTGGCTTTCACCACCCAATAAAATTATTTTCCTGGCCACTGTCGAGCAGACCCACAGAAGTGATCCCCGGGGTGAATTTCCTATCTCCCATCCAATCATCAAGATTTTTCTTGAAGAGTGCTAATGAGGAGTTTTGCATGATATAGATAGGTAGTTTGTTCCAGAGATGGGAAGTCTTTGTATGTATTACTGTAATCACTATCTGTAACACTGATCTACTTTTATGCCAATTAATGTTTACTATTTTCTCTATCTCTCTTCTTGTCAGAGCTTTTCTCCCCAGGCCTCCATTGAAAATGGACTCTTTTAGGTCCAGTGGACTTTCCCGGTAAACAAATGCAATAAATAAATAAACGTTGGCTTGTGGCACTGGCTTTCAAAGGTAGCGGCAGCAGTTCTGTCCTTTGCAGGTTTTCTTTTTGTTTTTCACACCTGCAAGTGCAAAGTCTTTATTCTATATTATGATCTTAAGGACAGCTAGAGATTTCACTTTCATGTTCTTGCTCGTGTTCCTGTATTTTGTATTGTCTAAGTCCAAGTATGAGTCTGAGTTTTTGGTCTGTGGCAGTTTGTGAGCTGTGGATTCTTAGCTGGAGACTGCTCTGGTGACTGGCCTTATTTATTTATCTCTGTACATACCTTTATTTCTCTACATACAGGATTGTTTTCTTATTTACTTTCTTAACTCGTCTATGTCTCAATGTTCCAAAGCTGATGACATTTTGTATTGCTTGGCAAAGAGGATATTTGATAGCTTAAGACTGACAATTTGCTGTTTGAATTATGCTGCTTCAATGGGAATAGGAAGGGGAAGTTGATTCATTTACATTTCATTATTAAATAAGTATTATAACATTAAGACATTTATAAATTATAACCATTATAAAAATCAACTTTTGAAAAAGACAAGAATGGATGAATTATGTGTTTATATGCTGTTGCAATAAATCTTGTTGTATTTATATCTACAGCTATATTGACCTCCTATAGGTTTGTAGGTTCATAGTTATGTAAAAGCTATAGGGTAAGGACAATGTAGAACAAACTTGAAGTTCAGAATTATATAGATACACTACAAAGTACACATTTTACCTTGGATTGTGTACTTACTGTACTATATAGAATTGTATGTAGGTACTCAGCCATGCAAACCAACCAGTGAAGAAGATAACACCGGGCACAGTTGGCATGTGTCTCACATTCAGAGATTTAACAATAATCTTCATCTTTATGACATTAATTGCCCTATAGTGCATGGAGTGCTGCGACTGCACTCTAATATCAGGAAAAAAAAACAAAACAAATCAGTCTGGTGTTTCATTAGCATGAGACCTGATCTTAATAACTGTTAAGCACCCCACTAAACGCTATTAACATTAGATCTCGCACAAATAACTGACAGTGCTGACCATCAAATGACATATGCAGAAGTCACAACATTTTCTTTAATGTCTGCTGTCTAGTTATACAATCTTTCCCTAATTTTATTTAAAAGTGTCTTACTGACATATCTATCGATATATTTGACAGTGCTCGCCAAGTGCTTTACTGGCCTTAACAGCCAGCGAAACACTTTGTGTTTTATTTATTTATTTTTCTGTAAAGAGTAGTACATTGAGTACACAGATCTCCATACATTACAGATAATCATGATCCGATCTCCAATTGTAACCAAATATTATATGTTCTCAACATGGATGCAAGATTCACCTCTCAAGATGTGAATTCCTTGGCATCCATGCCTCAAACACACAATAAGCAGGCTACGATAGGAGTCCTGATCATAGTCCTCCATATTGTAAGCTTTTTCTATAAACGTAAGTCATTTGTTCACATGTATAGCTAGTTTTGTGATAGTGTCCATGCAAGAATGAGTATAATTCAAAGAAATGTTTTTGAAATGTATTTGGATATTTCTTGGCATTGGAAAAAATTAAGTGTTTAGTAACATTAAAGTTATCTTATTACAAAATTTAACAAAATGAGTCCATCTGTTGTAAGCAGGCTTTTAATACAGAACATAAAAATAAAAAAAACTGCCTGTCACCTGTAATATGTCAGAAAAACTACCAATATCAAGGAATAAAACTGAGAAATATATTTGTTAAATTGTATGATATGAACAGAATTCAGTCAAGGAGCATTAAAAATAACAATGCTAAAATGAGGATGCAGTGATCTAATGGGATAATTCTACATTTCGTTCTGACACTAATCTAATTGAGGCCATTTATGTTGATTCAAATTATCAAACATTTAGAGGAAACAATATGATTAAGGTCCTTAAACATTTGGAAAATATACAATATTAAAGAGAATGCAATTTGATGAGTGTATGACATACAATGTAACAGAAAAAAGGATGAATACTTCTTTGGTTGAAAAATGTTGGTGTGTGTAAAAAAATAAAAGCAGAGAGAGAGAGAGAGAGAGATAGATAGAATGGACCAATGAGTGACCCTGGGATTCATGAAGCTTCGTGCAAGTATAAGACTATTCTTGTACGGAGTGGTTCGTGTACGTTTAGACTAGCAGCGTGCCTTGCATATGCACGAAGGAGCGCTGCTGTTTAATCTAACTGGACACGAACCATGAACAAGCTTAGGGGGCATGTGTCAGCAGTGCCTGCACATGTAACATGCCCCCTTCGTTCAGAAAGTGCCGTACGGCACTTTGTGACAGAGACGAGTGTCACTGTACATAATATTAGAGCCTGACTCTAATATTATGTACAAAACCAGTGTCCACAGACACTCTGAAATGTAAGTAGCTAACATTTCAGTGTCTTTAGGCACTGAAATAAAAATAAAACAAAACACAAATGGGATGTCTTAAGCTTTTCTCTTGCTTCTCAGTTACTGCCATGTTACTGCAGAGTATACATATATAAAACCTGACTCCTTTGTGCCTCTGTTTGACCATCAAATTTAATTTGCTTCAAACAGAAAAGTACCCAACAGTGTGTGGCATCAAAGCAGGATATACCATTTTCAGAGAAATTTGTTTTCTACTGACTTTTTGTCACGCATTCCATTTCAATAAAATTCTGATATACCTTTCACCTTCATTCTTTCAAACTTTTTGATGGAGTGAATAAAGAAAAAAATGTCACTGGAAGATCACTTTAGATCACTGGAAGCAGTTCATTTCTCAAGTGAACATACAAAATGAATCAATGATCATGAAGCCAAGAAAATTAAATTAAATAAAAAACCAGCAAATGAGGAGCTCTTCATTCAAAAACATCACCAGACAGGTAAAACTGACAAACAAGCAGCAGTTTCAGAACAAAAATAAACAGGCAGAGTAACTCAACCAATAAGCCACATTCTAGCATTTAAAGCCAGAATGGTAACTCCCCTCTTTTCATCTTTCTTGACAGGCTAATTCTTTCTTTTCAGTAAGTTTTGCTTGATTTGCTTTTAACTTCCGAATATCTGCCTAAATACTTCATCCATAAATCTTCACGCTCTATTTATTAATTAGTTTCCCCTCAAGTGTTTGTCAATGTCCTGTATAGCCACAGACACCTTGAGTTGACATTTTTCCTATAAAAGCACCACTGAAATTTCATCAATACCTAGTTACACACAGGACAACTAGTTTGCAGTGACAAGCACTGTCCCGGGAGGTGCAAACTGGATACTCCAGACATTAGACAGCTGGCTTAAGAATATCAAGTCATCAATAACAAAAGGTCTGTTGCCACGGATATGAACTTTCCCACTATCTCTTTTACCAGCTTGGTTGATATGGGCATCCTAAGGCAATGTAGAAATTACTTCACGTTTAATGACAACCAGTTAATTTTCAAACTGATATGGTATATGAGAGATGTACAGTGGATATAAAAAGTGTACACATCCCTGTTAAAATGCCAGGTTTTTGTGATATAAAAAAATGAGACCAAAATAAATCATTTCAAAACTCTTCCCACCTTTAATGTGCTAGCTGCAACTCTACTTTTTACGTAGATGGTGTGTCAGTAATTGGTGAAAAGGGTGATGCAGTGAATTTGTTGACAAAGAATGAGGTGTTTTGTACTGTTTGGTTCAATGGTAAATTCACTGACCTTAAAGTAGACACTTGTTCAAAGTGTAATGTTATATCAGCAGACACATTTTCTAAGGTGAGAACTAATGAAGAACTCAATGTAACTTGTAGTGTGAAACTTGTTGCTTATGGAGGTGAAGAAATTCAAACCAAAGGCTCACTAGTACTTTCATGTTATTTGGCAAGGAACTATTACAGCTTACTATTCTATGTTGTCCAAAGACCTGTGCAGTCATTTTTGGGTCTCAGAGACAGTTTGATAATTAATCTGCTTTCTTTTACCAAAGTTCATATAAGCACATATCCTAGTTCCAATTTTTCTGAAGCCATTTTATTAGAGTATGCTGATGTCTTCGATTACAAGTTGGGCAAATTTCCAGTTGTGGATTCTATGAAGTTCGACCCATAGGTCAGTCCAGTAGTCAGACCAGCAAGAAAAGGTCCAATAGCTATGCAAGATAAAGTCAAAGCTCAGTTGGATAAAATGGTACAACAAGGTGTAATTTTTTCCAGTTATAGAACCAACTGAATGGGTGTCCTCCATGGTAGCAGCCCACAAGAAAGGCTCAGAGAAATCAGAATATGTATTGACTCGAGAGATTTGAACAAAGCATTAAAGAGGCCGCATCATCCAATGCATACAGTTGAAAAGGTTGCGGCCCTAATACAGAATGACACTGTTTTTCTGTCTTGGATGCAAAATGTTTATTTTAGCAAGTGATGCTTGATCATAAATCCTCATTACTGACCACTTTTGGTAATTTGTTTGGCAGATATAGATTCCTGAGGATGCCATTTGGAATAAATTCTGCAATTGAAGTCTTCCAGTGTGCAGCGAAGCAAATTTTTTCAGGTTATCCTTATGCCATAACAGTAGATGATTTGTTGGTTGAAGGCAATGGTGAAGCAGAGCATGACAGAAACCTTAAGAGAGTTCTAGACAGAGCATGTGAAGTGAACTTAAAGCTCAATCCTCTAAAGTGCAAGTTCAGACTACCAGAAGTTATTTATGTAGCTCATTTATTTACCAGCACTGACTTGAGACCAGACCTGTCTAAAAAGAGCAGCTATTCTTGAGATGTCAGCATCAGATAATGTTCAAACTGTACAGCATTTCCTTGGCATGGTCAACTATTTAGGCAAGTTTATACCAGACTTTAGTGAGTTGACAGCACTTTTAAGAGAGCTAACACTCAAAAATGTTACATGGTCTTGGCTGAAACAGCACCAGAAAGCATTTGAAGACCTTAAGCAGAAAATTTCCACCCTACCTACATTAAGATACTATTATATCAATAAACCAAGCGCTCTTTCCTGTGATGCTTCAAAATTTGTTTTTGGTGCAGTTATTCTTCAAGAAGGCAGACCAGTAGCCTATGCATCTAGAACTCTTACCCAAACTGAAATGCAGCATGCTCAAATTGAGAAAGAACTTTTGGCAATAGTATTTGCATGTTCAGTTTTTTATGATTATGTCTGTGGCAAGCTATTCAGATTGAAACTGATCACCGACCTCTAGTTACTATTCTAAAAAAGCCTATGCATTCAGCTCCAGCGAGATTACAAAGAATGATGCTCAAATTGCAAAAGTACAACATCAAAATGGTCTATACAAAAGCCAGACTACTTTATCTGGCTGATACCTTATCCAGGTTGCCCCAAAATACAATGGAACAGCTTGACAGAGAGAATTTTGACTTTGACGTAATGGCTGTGTGTAATTTTTCTACCATGAGACTTGATGACCTGAGAGATCATACAAAGACTGATCCAATTTTGCAAAAGCTCATCCACTACATTAATGTTGGATTGCCGTCAAAACAGTCTAGTGTACCACCTGAAGTGCAAACCTATTTTCCTTGCAGAGATGAGATGTTGATGGAAGATGGCATTATTTTCAAAGGTCCTACAATTGTTCTTCCTGCTTTCTTACAACTTGAATATATCCAGATTTTGCATCGTGGTCACCAAGGTTCTGAATCTACCAAAAGACGGGTGAGAGAACTAGTATTTTGGCCTTCACTAGTGAAAGACCCTGATAAAGTACTTTCTTCTTGTTCAGTATGCAGTTGTGCTAAACCACATTTGCAAAGAGAACCACTGCAGCTAAGTTAAGGTCCTGAACTATCTTGGTCAACAGTAGCCACTGACATATTTGAGTGGAACAATCAGCATTATTTAGTATTGGTAGACTCTTATTCAAACAGGTTTGAGAATGACTTACTACATAATCTAACATCCACTACTGTTATCATTAAGTTGGAACATCATTTGTCAGTCCATGATAGTCCACACAAAGTTGTTTCTGACAATGTTACTCAATTTACTACTTAGTTGTTTCAGAAATTTGTAAGAGAATGGGACTTTGTACATGTTAACAGTAGTCCAGAATATCCACAGTCAACTGGACTAACTGAACGTGCAGTGCAGTGCAGTGCAGAGTGCAAAGCAATTACTTGAAAGGTCAAAGCATGACAATACCGATGTCTTTTTGAATTTACTTAATCTCAGAAACACACCCTATGACAATATACTTGGCTCGCCTGCTCAGAGACTTCCATCCAGGCAAACTAGAACAGCACTGCTTGTTAGTTCCAGTTTATTGAGGCCTAAAGCTAAAAACAACAGAACCATCAGAGCCCAGTTATTCAGGAAGTATTCTATCCAAAAGTCCAGTTGTGATAAATTGAGCAGATTTCTTCGTCCACTGAAAGAAGGAGAGACAGTGAGGATACAAACAGCGAATGTTTTCGTCTGGATTATTCAAGTAACAGGTATATGTACCGAGCCAAGCTCCTACTTAGTAGAATCTGAGGGTGTGGAGTAAAGGAGAAATCACAGACTTCCTGTAGCAGAATCAATATCGCAGCATTGCTCCTGTGATACAGACTCTAAATCTCAGGGCAATCCAGACAATATTCCTGTTACAGATCGTGTCTTACCTTCTGATTCCAACTATAATGATGTCCCCAATATTCCTAAGGTTGAACATTAAGCAGAGACAGTTGAAGTTGCTGAGTCTAATTCTCAGTTTTATGTCACACCATTTGGTTGCACTTCCAGACCTAGTGTGAAATACACAGCGCCTTGGACATAACTGTATATATGTACATAGTTCTGTATAAATGCATAACAAAAAGCTATTTGTATTATTTGCATGCCAACTGATATTCTCAGCATCGCATGATCTTTTTCTCAAAGAGGGAGTATGTAGAGTAGAGTGTGTGATGTGTCTTTAAGAAGCACAGCAAGTGATGAACGTGCATGTATAAATAGCAGGCACGTGCTATACCCAGTGCAATTTTGAGAGTGCAGCCAGAAAGTGAGCATGTATGAATGTAATAGCTAGTTTGTATATAAGTTACCTAAGTTAAAGTTAATAAGCTTCAATCGTGATATGTTTGCACATAATAAAGCTGCCTGAACAGAACCCACAAAATCTCATCTGTCACATCCTAACTAGACGATTGACATGCAAGTAGTCAAAACATTTTCAGATGACATGAGAATGTCATTTGGTCTTGATAAATACGCAAAAGTAACCTTTAAAGCAGGAAAGCTGCAGCAACAAAAAAACATCAGATTGGGACAAGAATGTGATATAAAATAACTTGCGCACGAGGATGGGTATAAATATTTGGGAATTGATGAATGATCAACACTAAAGATTGAACAAATGCAATTAAAACTTAGTAAGGAATATTTTAAAAGGCTTTAATTCTGAAAACAGCATTGACATCTAGGAACAAAATTCAAGCTATAAACCAGTTTGAACTTCCTGTCCTAATTTATGGTTTTGAAGTTATTGACTGGCCCCAAAAGGTGTTGGATAGATCAGATAGGAAAACAAGAAGGATTCTTCATGCTCATCAAATGATTTGTAAAAATTAGTGCATACCAAGGTTATATATCCCCAGTTCTGCAGGAGGTATGGGCCTCCTTGAAATCGATTACATGTATAGATCTTCAGTCATGGGACTGCATACATATTTGCTGACCGCACAGGACCTAAATGTAGTGAAGGTTTTGAAACACGAGGAGAATAAATCTAAGATGACTTCCCTGCTTAGTCTAGCAGAAGCATAGCAGTGTCAAGTAGGAATGGAAATCAAACCAGAAGTATATAAAAATCAGGCAACAACTGCATGTGCCAAAAAACAAAAGAAAATATAAGGTGAAGGATCAGATGAGAAGGCAAGAAATGTGGAAAATGCATAAATATAGTTGCAAGTATTGAAAACTCCTGGAAGAACCTCATGTTGATCAGGACTGAACACAAGAATGGTTAACGACAGGCAAATTCAATTTCAAACCAAAAGATGAACGGTTAATATTGTAATCCCAAGATAGTGGCCTACATACACACTGGTTTACAAAGTCAATTGAACATGTGAGAGAAACAGACAAATGTAGGTTTTGTAAAACAGAATTGGAAAGAGTCTCTCACCTTGTTGCTGGTTGTGAAATACGAATGGCAGAAGGACTGTATACTGAAAGGCATAATAATGTGGCAAGACTGTTCCACTGGGGATTGTGAAAATATTATGGTACTGAAGTGACTGAAAAAACACTGGAAACATGAGCCACAAAGCATCATAGAAAATGATGACATCTACATCACATGGGATCACCCGTTACCAAGAGTTCAGAAGATAGATGCGAGAAAACCAAATATAGTGGTCCATGAAAAGAAGACAAAAGTATCATTGATCATTGAAATCACTATACCCAGTAACTACAATGTCTTGCGTACAGAGAGACACAAAGTCATAAAATATCAGGATTTGCAGGCAGACACAAGAGCATTGTGGAAGAAAGACACCCAGACAATTCCAATAGTAGTAGGAGCAACTGGTCTTATAAAAAAGCATCTACAATCATATTTAGATATGTTACCAATACATGTAACTCCATACGAATTGCAGGAGTCATTACTGGCCATTACATGTGCTGTGAAGAGCACTTCTGGCTGACATCAAAGACTGAAACAATATCAGTTTCATGAACTTTAATCATACTTTGACTTAGGAATGGGGTCCATTCCTGTCATGGTACTAGAAACCCAAAATATTTGGAGAAATTAAAAAATGAGGGAAAAGCCAAAAGATATTGCAAACCTACTGACTGAAAAGTTCAGCTCCAAGTTTAGCCCTTTCTACCTTCACTCAGGAAATACCATCAGATATTACTGCCCCCCTGCTATCACTAGGAACCAGGTCTCTCTAAGCCTAAGAACACTGTGATAGTGGGCTCAGACAGTATCCCAGGATGCCTTCTAAATAGCATGAAACATGAGCTATCAGGTCCACTTGAATTGCCATTTGACTTTAGACTCCAAACAGGCATCATGCCTCATGAATGGAGAAAAGCAACAGTCATCTCAGTGCACAAAGGTGAGCCATCTACAGACCCTGGAAACTACAGACCAATACGTCTCACGAGTCTCACATGTAAAGCCATGGAAAGAAGTATCATGGTAATAATCAGTAATGACATAGGAAACCTCCAGACACTGGACCTAACCCAATTTGGTTTCATCAAGGGAAGGTCATGCCTACCCAATCTGATAGGCTTCTTTGAGAAGGTCAACAAAGCAATGGATGAGGGCAAAATGTTTCACACTGTCTACCTTAACCTGGCCAAGGCATTTGACACAATACCAAACCTCAGGCAGTGTTGACAAACTTTAGAGGCTAGGTACAAACCCGTATGTCATCCAGTGGATAGCCATCTGGCTCACAGACAAGACCCAGGAAGTTAGAATTGGCAAGTTCACCTCTATAAAGAGGCCAGTCACAAAAGGAGTCCCTCAGAGATTGGTCCTAGGACAACTCCTTTTTGGCATTTAGTTCTCTGAAGTCAAGGCCAATGTCAATGGCCTTGACTATCTAAATTTGCTGATGATTGCAAATTAGGCACTGTCATTGAATCACATACCAACACAAATGTTCTCCAGGAAGGGATGACACAGACAAACACTGGTGTCAGAGCCATGGACTAAATAATCTAAATGCCAAGAAATGCATAACAGTATCCTTTGGGAAGTCATCCACCACTGTAACTATCTCATTGACAACACAACCCTATGAGTTGACCTAGTAATCAGGGAATTGGGAACACCCATAGACGGTAATCTAGCCTTTGACCATCGCGTATCTATGGTAGTCAGGAAATCATTTTATGTTTTGCAACTTATAAACAAAGGTATGGCAACTAGGTCCAAGGAAGTCATTGTTCCACTGTATATAAATTAAAATAAGCACACACGTGGAAAAAGTTTAGTCCTAGCACAAACAAGTAATGAAAAAATAAATGCAAAAGTTTGAAACAGCACAGCTAAAAGCAAATAAAATCTTTAATTGGTAAGCACTTTCACGCCTGTTTGTCACTTCATCAGACCATAAATACAAAGTAGAAATTCAGGTGTATATATATATATATATATATATATATATATATATATATATATATATATATATATATATATATATATATATATATATATATATATATATGGATCTAGGACGTTTGCTCGGCTGAGCAAATGTCCGAAATCCAAACGGCCAGGCATACTTACGCGAAGGTGCTTTTCACCGAAGAAGCACTTTCACGTAAGTATGACTGTTGCCGAGGCTGTACTATGGTGCAGGTAAGGGAAATTTCCCTTTTCCCCACTGTAGTGCGGTCCCTGAGGGAGAATATTAAAGTGGGGGGGGTGGGGGGCACAGCCCCCCCACATGGGGGTGCAGGGGATCGAAGCCCCCAGCTAAAATGTAAATGTAGTGTTTTTTTATTTTGTTGCACGCTTTAACAAAAGCGCTTTTTCGATAAAAGCGCTTTCCTTAAAGTGTGTTCGGGTTTTATGGATTTGGACGTTTGCTCAGTGGAGCAAATATCCTAGATCCATATAGATATATATATATATATATATATATATATATATATATATAGAGAGAGAGAGAGAGACTGGCTACAATGAGTCAATAAAACAAACCATGTGATTTCAGTACTGGCTTTAAAGGTACAGCTTCATTCAAACCATAACCATTGTCTTCTTGTAATATAATCATCCATTTTACTCAGCTATTTCAGTTTTATTCTCAATGTCTCCATATCTCAGATCTCTGGGCATTAGTTGTAAAACCATAAAATTAAAAGAAATGTGGAGTATCATACATACTGACATGCTTCGCCAGAGCATTAGTAGTCTTGTCCCTACCTATATCATAAATATGCTCTTGAATCCATTCCCTCAGTGAACGGTTAGTCTTCCCCACATAAAAGCATGGACAAGCCATGCAGGTCACTGCATATACCAAATCAAATGGCATGCAGCAAAGATGTATATCATTTTCCTGTAGTGGGATGAATAAAACAATTCAATGGGGAAATATGGCTCCAGACATCACAAGACCATCAGAGAAAAGTATCTATTCATTCTTACAACTTTCTCACAGTTAGTTCCCTATTATAACAAGAATCGTCCAGTTCTTCTTAACAATGTCACAGATCAAATTTATGTCCCTGGAATAAGAGCACGACACACCTGTATTATTAGGCTTAGCGATGTGGGATGAAGCAGATATATCACTTCAATTGTTCCACTGAATTCAGCATTCATTAGACCTATCACTGAGTACAACACCCCCTTTAGTATGTACCTAACCAGGCATATCTAACAATTGGAATGTTCACAGAGGTTCCTCACCAAAGAATACAGGGTAGAAGTAACATAACCTATGCAGACCACTTCAAGGCCCTATCCCTGTATTCTGTCTCTTACAGACTGTTGAGAGCCGATCTATGCTTGGCATACAAGACATTGTCAGACCCCACTCTGATGAATCTCCTGCATATCCACAAAACAAACATTATCAGAATTACCCATTCTAAAGACTTAAACCTTGCCTGTTATATAAATAGGACATGCTAGCGAAACAGGTATTTATCTCAGAGACTACCCCTTCTCTGGAACAGGCTCCCCATCCACATGAAGCAGAGTTCCTCCCTAACTCAATTCAAGTGTAACTTGGACAGTTGGACGGGGGACAAGAAATTCATCCCTGGTTTGGCACATATGTCTATAATGCACACAGCCAGCCTGTAAATGTTTTACCTCCCAAGCGCCTGCTTACACTTATAAAGGGTACTGGAACCTGTCAGAGGTTTGGGATGCATGGCTAGGCTTAAAGATGCCCTTGTGTTCATTAGCCTAGTAAACACCTCTGAACCTATGAGCTTATAATATAAACCCCTAACGTATGTACTATCACTGTTAGTGGGTGTCAATTAATGCTTAATTAAGGATTTACCATAATATGTATTACTGCTAGGTTTACAGACATGATATGGTGGTAAGTGGAATACTGCAAGGGGCATTTCTTGGCCTATGGATTTCTTTATGACAGACATCATTATAGGTAATGAGAACAGAAACAGCCTGTTTGCACTAGTAAGCTAGGTGGGACAGTGATGAAAGAAGAAAAACCTACAATATCAATGCTTCAAATGATGCAGGAAAACTAGACAGAGACATGGAAAACGGGTATAATGTAGAAAGGTGCATCACACATCAGCTGGGATTCACAAACTGTAGGTAAAATAGCAGCTGTATGGTGTTACCCTGAAAAGTAAAAAAAAACAAGAGCATGACCTTGAGGTGACAGCAACTACAGAAATGAATCATCAGCCACAAACTGAGGAAGGCATTGACATGTTAGGAAGTGTACCTTTGGGATTGACTTAAAGAAAAGAGGTATATTACAGCACTATGTATGTCTTATCAGGGACCAGCTGTAGTGCTGTGTACATCTCTGGTACTCACAGCACAGAAGGAATCAAGCTAATCCAGGGCATTCAGAAAAGTGTAAACACAGTAATAAGAGGCCTAGAGGAAAAGGGTTATGAGGATATATTGTAAGAAATAAATCAACTCATACCAAAGGAAGGAAACCCAGCATATAACTTGTGATCATCAGGTAGTGATGGGTGCAATGTGGTAAATTTAATGAGGAAAGATAGGGAAAAGAAAGCATGAATTTCAGACTGAAGATACTCTCTTCTGTTTAGCTTTTAGCACTTTGTCTATGAAGGAGTCTAGTAATATATAAATGCAAAATCCTTTAAGGATCTTCCTATATGTGGTAAAAATGAATAGCAAACTGGGTGAAAGACAGAACTCACACATTGCGAGTTGCAGGTGCTTCATGAGAAAGTATGAACGTGACCAGATGTGTCCATCAGGGTTCGGTGCTGGAACCTCTCCTTTTTGTTATTTACTTCTTATATCTCTAAGTAGAGAGCCAAGACCTCTGGCTAACAAAGTTTGCAGACAGCTGCAATCTGGAGGTTGTTATTAAGTCACCCAATGACACCCAAACCTGCCCCATTAAGCACTTGTTGTACTAAACATGGGCTAAAATAAAAAGCTAAAAAGTGCAGTATCATCACTTTTGGTAGACGATCCCTCCCCTTATTATAGTATCTAGACAATACGCCTCTACAAAATGAAAATATAGTTAGGGACATAGGTACTTAAGTTGATAGCTTCCTCTCTTTTCACCATCCTTGTCAGGGAATGATTTCATCTATCAAAGCTAATTTCTAAAAGAATATCATTAAGGTCTAAAGAGGTAACCACTCCCTTATACTCAGCATTTTTCAGACCAATTATCGAGTACAATGCTCCCTTTGGGATGTATCTCACTAAATATATCAAACAATTAGAAAGATTTCCACAGGTTCCTAACTATAAAGATCACAGGCCTAAAGTCCCTGAGTTAACAAGAAAGGCTGGAAGCTTTATTCCTTTATTCAGTGTCTTACAAACTTTTAAGGTAAGTTCCCTATCTTGTTTCCTGTGCAATTAGAATCCCAATTTTCCTGGACCTCCTGTTTCTTTGCAAGTCCTATACCTCCACCAGTACAAGGATCAGGGACTGAAACCTTCACCAGCAGAAAAAATAAAACATGGTGGAAGGATAGGATTGTAAGCAAGTGCTTATCAGACCTTTGGAATAAACTTAAGCAATACATCTCACATTCTTCCTTTAAACATAAGCCAGTAGAATGACTGGATTTCTACAAATTGACTCTGGGACTGGCCAGTGTGGCCCTCCTGGAGAAAGGAAGTACTACCAGAGGAAAGGTATTGGCAAAACAAGAATGGTCATGAAACTCAGCGGTCTTGTAATATTTATGAATGTATAATCTATGGAAAGGCACAAGAAGCTAGTAAAGGAAATGTGGGTTGCAGGATCACTTGATGGGAAAATACACCTACAGGGACAAAACAGTCAGACAAAAGCCATATCAACTATACAGCAAGATTATGAAATATAGAAATTCCATTCCTCATATACTGCGGTGGTGGTGCTGCGGTAGCGTTATTGCCTCACAGTAAGATGCTGTCTGGTTCGATTCTTAGCTAGAGCGTCCTCTGTGTGCAGACATGCATGAATGGGCATACCTTCATTGAAGGTTGTGCATCAGGGCTGGCAACTCAGCATGTAAAATCTACTGCCAATCATTAGCTGACCGGAGTTACACTGTGGCGACCCCTAACCAGGAAAAGCCGAAAGACACAACAACAACAACAACAATGAAGGTCAAAAATTTTTTAACCAATAAGAAACCATCCTGTTAGACATAAAAGTAGTAAACATTGTTCAGATGCTATGCTTTAGAAAGTATTTGCCATAGCAGAGATAGAGAAATACTCTCTTAGATGGCAATCTATGCTTAGGGTTGATTTGCAGATCAGCTGTGTTTGCCTATATTGCACCATACAGATATGTACTGTCTTACTACTGTGTGTCCTCAGCTTGTGGAAGTAGATGATACATACAGAGAAGGCTATTAAATTACAAGACGTAGTGGTGGAATTAACAGAGGCATAACCTACCTTACAAACTCCGCCAGTTCAGGGATTCTGCTTGTTCTTGTGCTGATCATCTTGAAAACATGAAATTAAAAATATTTTCAAAATCTGTTTTCCTTCTGACATGTTTAAGTTTCTCTTTCATTCCTCATTGTCCTCATCTACTCAGAACTTGGTTTGCTGATGTTAAAGTGTCCTCACACATTTATTGAAGAGGATGCCGCTTCATGGAAAGATACTGTGAATATTTGATAATAATGGAAGTGTCATCCCTCCACCAAAATCTGCATCAAAGAATCAAAAATTGATACACTAATGCTTTGGGAAAATGCAAGAAAAAGGCTAGGAAAAGAACATTCTGGGGAGCAGGCTGCCAAAAAAAAAAGGCAAAAGGACTGGTTACTTCTGCAGTAAAACGAAGCATTTATTCCAGCCCCAAAGCACTAAAAGATGGGAACAGCATCTGCCTGTAATGACTGATGCATGTTTATCAGATGTATAAATGGCCACAGTGAGAGGCACTGGCACCAGAAACTGTAGCATTCACACCAAATAATGGATAGGAAAGGAGATGATGCATCAACGTGCTCCCCGAACAAGCAATCACATGAACTGCTGTATCAATTAAAAGTTTCAACAGGCTAAGGCCCAGCTTAGTATCCAGCTGCTCTCACTGTCTCTCTCCATTCCCCTAATTGCCTGATTCCTTTATATACGAGGAAAGTGCCCCTCTGTTTTTTTTCTGCTTTTACTCCTTAGTGAACCTGTGATGTTCAGGAAAAGGGTACACATATGCTGAAAGAGAAACATAGTTAAATTATACATATGTAAATAAAATAAATAATTATATGTCAAATTAGTGACAGAACTCTGACTCCCATTCCATTAACCACATATCATCAGCACCTGATATATTAAACAATGTGTGAACCATTAAAATCAGTGTTTTCAGACAGGAGCAAGCGCAACTGCTCCCACAGACCCCGGCATCTCTGTAAACAGTAACTTCCGGATCAAAACAGAGCCCTCCTTTTCCTTATTGTTGTTAGCTGCAGCTATGTTCTCTGCAATTTGTTGGTGTAATGGAAGAACAAGCAAAACACTTGTGATTGTTAAGTAGGTCACCATCTGGTAACTGACCACATGTGCAGGATCCACATAAACAAATATAAATGGTTACTGTTCTTTCCCAGTTGTCATTGGTTCATGTCTAAGCATCACATATGTATGAGGGAGATAAGATGCTTCAGAATGTTGGCCTCTTCTCAGCTGCTCCAGTAGGTTAGTGATTGAGAAACCAGAAGATGATCTGAAGGGTCTAGGTTAAAGTACTAGATGAATCACACAATTTGTTAACATGGTGCTCCTGGACTTTGACCAGGGACTTTGCCTCCAAAACATTTCTAATTAATAACTTTTTATTTGTGTTCTGACTCAGGAAACATGTTGATGAACTTTCACCTCTTAAGTGCCCTGATTTCCATACGCTATCCCTCTTTAGGTTGTAGAAATAAAGGCAATCCCATATTCATAAATTATATCCGCCATGTCACTAAGTACAGATTAAAGATCAAATCAGCCCCTTCCCTGGTATCTGCTTATACGTTTATCTGGTCAGTCCTCTACCCTCACTCTTTAACTAATAATGTAGATAGGATTAACATGTGGAAGCTAGTCCACACTTATTATCTTGTATGCTAAGGAGGCAGTTCATTCAAATCACTGTGTTGGAAGAGAGAGCTCAGCAGTTTGTCACCATCTTCACTCTCCCCATCCACAAAGTGGATTTGTCCAGACACAATGAGACAGGAGGAAACAGGGAGTCTGTGGAGAAAGGTCATGTTAAAAATCTTTATAGTTAACTGTTTGTGAAGTATATTTTCTGCATTTTACCCCTTTGTATCTTTGTTTGAAATGAAAACCCTCACCAATCCCATTGATATCTAGTAAGTGACGACTACATCCTATATGAACAGTTTAGTGAAGTGGGTATTACAAACACCTGCATTCAGATACATATACTTTTTTAATTTACTGCGCATTTTAAATAATGAGGTAGGGGAAGCTTTTCATGCTGTAACTCCTAATCTGTTGAGAAAGACTGATACAGTGTTGATATACTGCACAATGTTCTCTGCAATTTGTTGGTGTAACAATTAGGTTAAAAAAACACATTTTTAAGAGGGTGGGCTGGAAGGAGGAATGACTGGTGTTGACTAAAAGTAATGTGAAGCTGTAAGGACAGTGAACGCTTTAATAAAAAACATAAATTTTGTCTAACATTGTACTGTTTGTAAGGGAGGGCTGTTAATACATAAATGATTGTGTGTGTGTGTGTGTGTGTGTGTGTGTGTGTGTGTGTGTGTGTGTGTGTGTGTGTGTGTGTGTAGACATGGACATACCCTAGATTTTTGGAACTGTATGCCGCTTTTCAAATTATAACCTTATTCTTCCTGCTCCCCAACTGTAGTCCCACAACCTTAAATGGGCAAGCATAAGCCAAACACCCATTACCAACTAAGCATTCTAAAAAAAAGCCATTTAACCAAGGAATATAGTAATATACCATGCTAAACATTATAGTTTTTTTTTTAATTCTATTGTATTTCATTGCATAAACTAAATTAAATTTAAAAAGTTATGCCTGACTATATCCAATTGTTCGGGGGTGGGGTTCTATGCTGATGAATATTCTTATTCTCCATTGCGAAAATTGCTCATGGCAGAATAAGGGTTTGAGACCAGCCCACTTAACTGATTACAAAACAAATGCTTTAAAGAAAAACAGAAGATATATATATATATATATATATATATATATATATATATATATATATATATATATATATATATATATAAATTTATTTGAATGGCCAAAACACCAGCAAGCAAAACAGGCTTCATTCCAACTAGGTGAAACTTCTTCAGTGCTGACATCTTAACAATCCAACCCAGATTTAAATGAACCCATTCAGGAAATGTAGGATAAATATATTATGCATTCAATTTGTTAATCAAATCACTTCAAACTCCAAATTACATAAAAACTCAACAATAAACACTGTTATGACATGCAAATACATAAATACATCAGTCACTATGTAAAACCACTTTATATGTGAAAAAAAATAGTCAGAAAAGTGTAGTATAACCAAGTCACTCTTCAAAGCAAAGAATGGGAGCCTCTAGTTGACCAATGACATAATTACAAGATATAAACCATCATACCATCCTGTTAACATATAAAAAGCAGAAAAATATATTTGTTTATAATAACTCATTTAAACGAACACTCTGGGTGACAACAAGGTTGGGATTCCACCTTTTCTACTTAGAATGTAAATTACGGAATGTATCCACTTTTTTAGCAGAAGTAGACATCAGCACGTCAGTCCCTATAAACTGAAACATATCAGTGCCACGTTGTATCTTATGTTGAACTAATCCACTGTGTTGTCTAGAATGATGCTTTTCTTACATAGAAAGGCTCCATAGTTGCAAATCCCAAGCTAAATAACCTACTATGTGCCGAACGTAATAAGTTCTGTGCTGTCAAAAATTCTATGGGTATTCTTACTAGAAAAAGATTTGGTTTTGACAACATGTTAAATAGCACAGTGGCAATAAGGTAAACAGCTCTTTGGTTTAGTGAGTAAATAACTTTATATACATTTAAACCTATAGGTGCCTTTAATGAAAGAAAGATGGTTAGTCAGTCTTTCATTGTCTCTGTGCAAAGGAACACTAGTCAAAAGTAATAGTGCCAAAAATGTGTCACCTTTCAAAATTGGCATTTATTTATTAACAGTGCTTCTTACTTCCATAAGTCTTAACAAACCTAGGTAATAACCTGGATGAAGACCATGTTTCCTTGTTTTTAACCACCAGCAAATCAAAATGTTTTTTTTTTCCAGAAACTTACATCACTGTTTTTGAATAAGATTCAAATTTTATAACTTTACCAAAAATATTTCCGTAAGATCACAAGCTTGTACCTCCCATTCATGTGGTCATGACAGATATGTCTTACTCTGAGAAACTGAGATTTTGGAATATTCTTAATTACACGGACAGGATGGTGACTTGTAGCATGTAATGATGCATTCCTGGAAAACAGTGTATGGTACAAGCAGTTTTCTTTTTAAAGTACCATCTAATAGTTTCATAACGGAAACATTCAAAACATCTGTGTTAAACCAATTTGTGTTTAGCAGTAAAGCATAAACCCAAACAAAGTATTGTTATTTAAATATGAAACAAAGGCAGAAAAAGTCAGGATGCCACCTTCCCACAAAATCCAACAATCATCCAAGAATCTTCTCCATATAGTTAATTATTTAAAAAAAAAACATTAGAATTACCATTGATATATTATTCAAAAAGCCTCATGTAAATATTTGCATAAACAGGAACAAAAGTCATCTACATAGCTATACTCCATATTTGAAGAAAGCATTTACCATCACAATGAATAATATCCATTTCTTATACCAACCACAGAACCTGGAGGAGAAATGCAATAAACTCCTTGGACTATAACTTACTAGTGGTTAACCGATAGTAAATAGCTTGTATTCCCACTTCATGGGGGATCAAAGTCAATAAATCTTCCACATCTAAAGTGCAAAGACAACAAGAGAACAGTACCTGGATCTGTTCTGTAAGAATCAAGAATTTAGTAGAGCTATTGATGCAGGCCTTAATTAGTGTCAATAGAGGTTTTAAGTAGAATTATAAAAATTCTGAAAGAGGTTCTGTGAGGGAGTCCCTTCCAGAAACAGTAGGTCTTCTATGTGTTGGTTTAGTATTTTTTTTGTACTTTTGGAAGTAAATAAAAATGTTGGCTCATAGGTAACTTCACAATCAGCTTTGTTTAACATAGTCATAATATCACCATCTTCCACCCTCTCAGAGAGAAATTTCCTTAACATTAAGGCCTAAAAACAGTTGAATGATATAACCACATACATACATTTGGAGCCAGATCCCATTTTTTTCTTCAAACAAACTATAGATAAAGTTCTCATTCGTCATTTATTCTCCTTATAATGTCATGTGTTTACTATGTGTACCCCACACAGCGACTGTAATAGGTGTAATGGGTTCAGTGTTATTTCCTGGTTAACAAATACAAAATAAAAACATAAATAAATAAATAAAATGGCTTATATCTTGAAGTGATATCCTTGGTCTGCTAGAGGCTCAGGGCTGACATTCTTTGCTTTGAATTTGTTATACTATACTTTTCTGAATATTTCTTCACATAAGAAATGGTTTCAAATACTATATGTTAAAACGGTGATTACAGATGATTTTCTGTGTCATACTGAGTTGTGATTTAATTAAGAAATCAAATGCATAACATATTTATCCTCCATTTCCTACAAGGGTTCCTTTAAATATGGGTTGGATTGTTAAGATGTCAGCACTGAAGAAGATTCACTTAGTTGAAATGAAACCTGGTTTGCTTGCTGGTGTTTTGACCCTCAAAATTCTTACCTCTCAACTGTACAGATTTTCACAGAATGTCCAGATTTTTGTCCCATATTTTTGGTCCGTTTTTCATAAAATTGTGGTTTTCAGGCAATTTATTGGCAAGTCATTAAAGACTGAAGACAGAAAATAATGACAGACATTTGAGTTTCAGACTTCATACCCTTCAGAAAATTCCTGCTAAAGCAAAACATATTATTCTGTCAATCTTATAAGTTTGTAAGAGCATTATTTAAAAATTGTCTCTATTTTTGGGCCTTTGTCTCCCCATTATTTATGACTTTGTCCAGATTTCTTGCTCTAAGAGGTTGAAAGGTATGCTTCACATTAAATATATATATATATATATATATATATATATATATATATATATATATAGATATATATGTGTGTGTCTGTGTGTGTGTCTGTGTGTGGGTGTATACATATATATATATATATATATATATACACACACACATACATATATATATATATATATATATATATATATATATATATATATATATATATATATATATATATATATATATATATATATATATATATATATATATATATATATATATATATATATATATATATATATATATATATATATATATATATATATATATATATATATATATATATATATATATATATATTACTCAAAACCAAGCACAAATGTACCAAGCCCAAAAATGAATAAACAAATCAGTGAGAAGGCAAGACACAATGCTTGCAGTAGAATCAAAGGAAATTGCAGCTCAAAGATCTTACATAAAATACTTTTATTGTATAAAAAGTAAGCGCTTTCGCGATGTTATCCACACCGCTTCATCAGACAACACTAAGCACAACTCTTAAGCTTATATGAGAGAGTTCAAGGCAAGTAAAACAATTATCCAATTAACTACACAGGAAGTAAAGATTTTAAAGGCATAATGCTTTAAAATGCAAGTCACTAGTATTTCATTGATAATACTTACATACAATATATATTCATGCATACAAGAAACATAAAATCATTGTAAAGCATTATGCCTTTAAAATCTTTACTTCCTGTGTAGTTAATTGGATAATTGTTTTACTTGCCTTGAACTCTCTTATATAAGCTTAAGAGTTGTGCTTAGTGTTGTCTGATGAAGCGGTGTGGATAACATCGCGAAAGCGCCACTTTTTTTGTACAATAAAAGTATTTTATGTAATCTTTGAGCAATTCTTTGGATTATATTGCCTTCTACAGCATTGTGTCGACACACAGCCTTGGTTTTGGTATTATACATCTTGGGATACATGGAAGGACTTGAACACCACAATTCTTCCCCTAGTCGAGGGGCAACTGATAGCCTGCAGTCGGGAAGGCTTAAGAACCTTCTCACGGACTGTGTGAATCCTCTCATGTCATTTGACAAATCTGATACCTGTGTAGGGGTACAAACTCCAAGGGCTAATGAGCAAGAGGTAAGAGCACTGAGAAAAGAAATTGAAAATAACATCTATCGTTTTAAACGCTTACAAGCCCAACGCTTCCACATGGAAGCTTGTCTAAACAACAAAGTAGTACCGAGAGGCCTAAGAGTATCGACTATGCCCACTTTATCCCACTCTACTTCTGGAGTGGCAAAAAATCAATTTACAAGCTAGTTATTCATACATTAGACTTTTGATCCAGCATTTTCTGCCTATTGAACGGGAATTGTGTGATACTATCATGTCAGCACAAGACAAACTTAATAGCTTAGATGGTCGAGACAGAACGGACCTTTTCATGCAAGAACTCATAGACAGAGTGCTTAGGTATGAAAGCACACTTATGGAACAGAAAAAGAAAAAATTACTAAGAGACATTGGAGATTTCTCAAAACAAAATGTTTTTGTTTGGCCAAGGCATAACAACGCCAATTCTGGACAGCGCTTTAATAATAATATCAATAATATTAACAGCAATCATGGTCCAAATCTACACAATAGAAGGAACAATCCTCTCTATGCCATGGGCTCTGAACTTCAGAGTTCTACAATGTCTAAAGATTATCCAACAGGTACGTCGGTTCCTGTTCGTGCACAACAAGCCATATCAACTGAAGCTACCAATCATGATGCTTCAAATAGCAACCAGCGTGATAGTGTCATCAGGTCTGAAGAGACGGACTCGCATGAGGCAGCATCAGGTTTGGCTTCACCGGAGGCTTCTAAATTGGTTTATACAACACTGAATTAGGTTGAGTGTTGTCCTCCTTTAAACCCCAATGGCACTAGAAGTAATGCAGAGACTTTGTCGAGTGTAGTGAGATGAAAATTACAAATGAGTCAAGACAACCACGATACTTTTTAGAAGCACCTTTTCCTATAAGAACAGGAAGAAAACGTTCCTTGGAATTAGACAACGTGAAGGGAGCCAAGAAGAAGGATATGCACTTCCAGATGTCCCAACCTCCTCAACAACAAACACTACAGAGGTTTTGGACCACAGAACGTTAGTTTTGAACATTTCACAGCATAAGCTATCCACAGCTGAGATGGACTTGTTAAATAAAGGCATGACTTTTGTGCCAGCGTCCAATATGGACATTAGTCAAGCTATGCTATCCTTGCGTATGTTCACCCGTAATGTTACCCTGAAATTAATGTTTTCAGAAAGTAATACTAATGTTAACTCAAACAGCAGATTACGCTGTACCAGTACCTTTATGCCACATTCACCATCAAATGTAGATACTTTCATTAAGGCGGTGGAGAATAGTATTTATAGAGATAAAATGTTCATGAATAACATTAACCACAACAATTTAACCAAGTCTGAAAGACTTGCACTACATGACATAAGCCAAAATGATAGTATAATTATAAGGCCTGCAGATAAGGGAGGGCCTGTGGTTGTGCTAGATTCTGCATATTATCTTACTAAAATGGAGCAAATGCCTGACAATTCTTCATATGAGATGATTGATAAGGAGCAGGTTTTTTCTCTTCAACAGAACATCCATTCTACACTATATGAATGTAAATGCATGCATCTTATTTCGGATGATTTGTATAAATATTTCTTGGTAGAATTTCCCCTCATACCTACGATCACTGGATTACCCAAAGTACATAAGAATTTACATCAACCTGACTTTAGACCTATAGTATCAGGCTCTGGATGGTTGACCGAGCCAATTTCCATCTATCTAGATATAGAGTTAAAGCAAGTCTTAACATCTTACACATATGTTCTCAGAGATACTGAACATTTTTTACGTGATTTGTTTGCATTCATTGAGACACTTAATGATTTAGATAATATGTTACTTGTGACTCTGGATGTTGTATCCCTGTTGTATCCCTGTTTACATGTATTCCCAATGATGCAGGAGTTGGGTACATCAAACAGCTCATGCTTGGAGAAAAGGAGGCAGATGAGAAGAAAGTAGATCTTTTGTGTCTTCTCATGGAGATGGTCCTGGAAAATAATGTATTCATATTTAATGATGTATGTTATAGGCAAACGAAAGGGGTAGCGATGGGCACTAGTTGTGCCAATAGCTACGCTAATCTTGTGATGGTTGCATTTGAACAGACCTATATTACACCTAACTCACATATATTCTTCTACAGAAGGTTTGTAGATGATTTATTCCTTCTTTGGAAAGGTAGTGATAGTTCTCTATGTGAGTTTTTTGACAAACTGAACAACTTGGCTTCTTTTTTGAAATTTACCATGGAATATTCTGCAGACCAAATACATTTTTTAGATACCACCATCTTTAAGTCTGGTCTTACATTCTCCACCAAGGTATATCGGAAACCCTGTTACAGACCTGCTTATTTGCATCACCATAGTATGCATAACCCCAAGATATTCCCCAACATCATTAAAGGACAAGCCATGAGGTCTTTGAGACTATCATGTCTCGATTCACATTTTCAACAGGAACTGCATGTATTAGAGAAAGGTCTCCAACAATGGGGATACAAAATTGAGGAAATCTCGAGGGCATATCATAGTATTGATGGTTTAAGGACCACCCGGGCTAAACCATATTTCTCCAGAGAAGAAATTGAATCCAGTAGAGTGAGGGGTAATCGAGGGAGCAACAAGGGAGTTATCCCTATTATAATACCATTTAGCCACAACAGGCATGTAGTGTAGAAAGCTTTTTCAGATAATTGGAACATTCTAGTAGTTGATGATAAAGTTAAGGATTTGGTTGGGGTCCAACCTACCTTTGTCTACAGAAATATGAAGAATTTAAAGCAAATCTTATGTCATGCTAATGTTAGTAATAGTGATAGACAGCCCAAGAGGGATAGCTTTACAGCTACTCAGAAATGTGGGAAATGTGTTCAGTGTATCCATATAGATGAGTCACACTACTTCAGGCATCCCAATACTGGACGCCTGTGGGATATCAGATGCAATAGCAATTGCTGCATTAAGAATGTAGTTTATGTTGCTCATTGCATAGTTTGTTTTTATTTCTATGTGGGTAAAACCAATAGAACATTGCGTGAGAGGATAAGGTATCATTTTTACTGCTATACACGTGGACAGGAATATAGTGCGCTGGCCAAGCATATGCTTCATGAAGGACCTGAACACACTTTTCAGTTTCAAGTTCTACATGTTGAACATGAGAATATCCGTTTGGGAAACATAGTTAACCATACAGAAGAGGCAGAAATGAACTGGATATTTAGATTAGCATCCCATAGGGGGAGGGGTATGAATGAGCATGTATCGATCAAGCCACATCTTGCTTCTAGGAAGTGCAGACACAAGCCTACATAACTTGATATTATATTTTGTTTCAATAACTGTCATCATCATTTCATTAGTTGTTCCGTTTCCCATACACTTATATTTATTTATTTTTCCAGATTTTGTCAAATTTTTTGCCAGATTTTGTTAGGTTTTTAGTTAGGTTTACATCTGTTTTATAGGTTCACATTCAGACGGCGTGTCTGGAACAAGTTGTCATATTTTACAACTAGAGCATGTTGGCTTACTAGTCACACCATTCTTCAGTTGCTGTAGGGACTTGCAATACATTTAGTTTTATTTGATATGTTGGGATTACACAATTAACATTTGTATAGTGTAGTCTATAACTTTAGGTCATATTTGAGCTCTTTATACATTTTTAAACTGATTTTATAATGATTTTATGTTTCTTGTATACATGAATATATATTGTATGTAAGTATTATCAATGAAAAACTAGGGACTTGCATTTTAAAGCATTATGCCTTTAAAATCTTTACTTCCTGTGTAGTTAATTGGATAATTGTTTTACTTGCCTTGAACTCTCTTATATAAGCTTAAGAGTTGTGCTTAGTGTTGTCTGATGAAGCGGTGTGGATAACATCAAAGTTTTACTTTTGTACAACAAAAGTATTTTATGTAAGATCTTTTGGAGCTGCAATTTCCTTTGGATTATATTGCCGTTTCTACAGCATTGTGTCTTGCCTTCCTCACTGGGATTTGTTTATATATATATATATATATATATATATATATATATATATATATATATATATATATATATATATATATATATGGGTCTACTTCACATGGTCGACAGTTCATTTGACCGACTTTTATTTGGTCGACAATTCATTTGATCGACAAGCAGTTTTATGTGTGGCTTTGCCCACATCCCAATGGGGGCTGTGCCCCTAACTATATATATCAACTCCAGGGTCACACAACATTGGGGAGGGGGGCAAATCTGCCTGTCGACCATATGAATTGTCGACCAAATAAATGTCGATCAAATGAACTGTCGACCATGTGAAGGGGACCCATATATATATATATATATATATATATATATATATAGATATATATATATATATATATATATATATATATATATATATATATACACACACACACACACACACACACATATATATATATATAAAATATATATATATATATATATATATATATATATATATATATATAGATATAGATATATGTATATATAAATATGTGTATATATATATATATATATATATATATATATATATATATACATATATGAGAGAGAGAGAGAGTGCTGTTACACTCCTACTATTCTCATTGGTTTATATCACATATATATATATATATATATATATATATATATATATATATATATATATATATATATAACTGAAAGATGATACTTCAGACCTTATGTAGTTTTCAACTGCTTCAACACCTTAGTGGTAGAGTGTCTAGTGACTATGCTCAATTCCATGTTGAAGAATGTAATTCTTTAGGGGTCTTCCATTGGATTTTATGGCATAGCAATTTATCTGAGATCTGCTTCAGATAGCCCATTATAATGCAACCCCCCCCCCTTTATTACTTAACATTTGATCCTGAATAATTAGCATTGTAAGTGACAGCTCTGTAAGTATTTCAGCTGGAAAAATTACAGCATATTTGTTTTAGCATAAGCAGAAATGAAACAGTGAACATGGCAGTATTTACATTTATAATTTTCCATTCTGTTCAGAACAGTCTTACCAGCATTATTGCATCTGCTTCTTCAATATCTCCCTTCCAGAAGTACCTGCAAAAAATAATAATGTGTGTTACATGTCAGGGAGCAGAAAGCAATAGTTTAAATCTAACTGTGCCTAATTTAACTCCCATGTAACTGATTCCACTCCTTCTTTAGCTGCTGCATAGACTCCCAAATGTGTATGTTCTACTTATATTAATCACAGCACACAGCTCTATAAATCTTGTTTACTGAATTGCAGTGCTACTAAGATCCACCCTACTGTTTGCAATAACAGTATAAAAATCAGTCTACCCATCTTCTACCCCACCCATTTGCTCATCTGTTGTTCATACAACTATCCACTTTGTACACATAACTCATGTACCAAAACTCTACATCCATTTCCCTATACTGTTTCCAGTACAGACAGGGTCTTGCAAAACATTGCACCTAATTTATGGAACCTTTATTCCAAGAAGACCAAAAACCTAGGCAGTGTCTGTATTCATAAAAATGCCCCACATCTATGAGTCTAATTATTCAAAGTATAATTGCTTTGACCATCCTCCTTAAATCTTTTTATTTATTCTCCTTTGTTTTTTTCATTCTCGACTCGGCTAGTACTCTTTTCTTTCAACCCTTCTCCTCTTCAGTTTTGTAAAGTAAACCTCCTAACAGTTTGCAAACCAGCTTTGATATTTACTACAAATTTTCACTCACTATTTGTGTAACTAGCATTATAAATTGTTTCTTGAAATCTCTTTTTTGTGAAAAACTGTTTCCTTTTTTTTTTTTTACTTTCAGTTTGCTATGTAGTTTTGCCTGTGTCCCACATCATAGCTAAAATGTTCATTAGACCAGCCCACTTACTAGATGAACAAATTAATTAAAGCTCCAGTTCCCTACAAATACAACAAAATAATATGAACATATTTGATGTATAAATGTATGGCTGTTTTATTAGTACATTGCCAAAAATAAATGTGAATGGTTAACAGCTAAACAATGACTTCTGTATAAAGTAGTCAGCACTCCAAGCTTTTAGCTTAGAAACATATTCTTTTAAATACATTTAAATTAGCTCATATTTACTCATTCTGACATTTTTACTTTGAGCTATCATGAAAGAACACATGGATGAGTAATATAATTTTACTAAAAATCTGGTTATCTTTAACGTACAAGGCCATGTCAAACCCTGAGCTGTTGGACATGGTCCACTTAAAGAAATCCCAGTGCCTCAGAGCCACATGCTCCAGGGAGCTAAACCTTGCCATCACAATGAACAAAACATGCTGGAGGGATAGGTTCCTCACCCAGAGACTCCCCATACCCTGGAATAGACTGCCCATACATGTCAAGCAGAGCACTTCCTTGGCCCTCTTCAAAAGGAACCTTGATGATTGGATGGGAGATAAGAAATTCACCCCGGGGATCACGTCAGTCTCCCTGCTAGACAGGGCCCCAGGGAAGTAAATATTGTGGGAAGAAATATCCGGGGAATTGTTTGGCTAGGCTTGTATAGCCCCTAGGGCCGATAGCCTAGTACCAACCTATGAACCAATGAATGTATTGTAACAGATACTTAGAATGATGCCTAGAAAGCATTGTTAATTAACTAAGGGCAGCAGTTTGAATCAAATAGCCTCCATCTGCATGCACTATAATTATAAACATATTTTATGCTCTTTACATTTCTTATATATTTTTGGTTCAAAATGTGTAAACAATAATAACTGTTTACCTTATTTTTTACTTAATTTCATGCTTCGGCCTTTTAGTTCTTATTATATAAATAACCAATTAAAACTAGCAATTCCTTTAAAACATTTATGCATCTAAAAATAAATGATCAAATTCTGGCATTTAAATTACTTGACCAGTTTCTTCCTGATTTCCTGCACTTTAAGTAATATTTAGAGTGAAATGCTTTTATCTTGTGTTATTCGCTTATAGAAAACAAGGCTTGAAATTCATACCGTCTTAAAATATTGTTCATCTTTTGATTTCTAAATACTTTAGTCATCAATTGCCTTCCTGAAAGAGTAAAAATGGACAACAAACTACCTCATGAATGATCTCCTCATCCTGATTCCATCTACATAAGCATTCTTGGGATCCCTCTCCCTTACTGCTTCTACAGTTGCATAAATTATCATTCTGAATTTCTAATGTTTATTTCCAGGCTTCACTGGAAAAGCTCTTTCAGAAATTAGAATGGGTCA
>NC_056750.1:308956049-308978549 GCF_019279795.1 Protopterus annectens
ATGGTCTTTCATTTTAACCCTTTGCTTAGCGCCATAACTTTGCTTTGTCATAGGTTAGCCTTTTTGTTCATAAAGTGGAATGTTGCTTACAAACACAGTCTTCAGTGATGTCATTGCTGTGGCCAGACTTTCTCTAGAGCATGTTGTTGTATACTCCCAGAGAACTAGTTGTATAGAGTACTTCCAATGGATTCCCGTGTCTTCGGTTGTTTTAAAGGTTTTTACTCAGTATGTTTTCAGCAAATCCAGTGGCCCAGGGTCATAAATATATATTCATTCAGTGTATAACACCAAACTGTGGCAACATTTCCAGATGGTTGGCCAGAAAAAGGAAATTAGTTATCAACTCTAAATGCTTCAAAAATATCAAATAATAAAAATATGTCCATGACAGGAATGGTTTGGGTAATAGATTTGGAAGCAGCTGGTTCAAGAATTGGGTATCTGCTACATTTATCAAGTGATTATGGAAGGATGCTATGAAGAGGTCAACACATGATAAAAAAAAACACTGAATTCATGCCATGGTTCCGTTGGCAGTTAGCTATTTTTCAGACTGAACATTTACCCTGCATATTTGTTTAGTAAGTTACAGACGTGTGATGCATAGCTTGAGGATACCTGCCAGTTTCTGCTAATCATTCCTTCTAAGTAGCGATTTTTTACATTTCAGAGCTGTATCTTGTTGTAATGAAAGTATTTTAAGTACAGTTCATGTTGGAATAAATTTGACATCAGGAGAAACTATGTGGCTGTGTTGATGTTTAAAAAAAAAAATCTTATTTGTACCAAGTAGATAGCATTGTCACCTCACAATAAGAGGTTCTCCAATTCAATTAATGGCTGGGGTGCCTTCTGTGCAGAGTTTGTATATCTTCCCTATGTCTGCATGGGTTTCCTCCTGGTGCTATGGTTTCCTCCCACATTCTACAGCTGTGCAGTTGGTGGATTAGACACTCTAAACTGGCCATAGGTGTGAGTGTGCATGCAAGTGTGTGGTATAAAAGAACAGAGGTGGCAGGGCTAGCCACCAGGTGTTGTGAATCTTGGCTCTAGATGATTATCACTGTGAAATTGACATCCCATCCCTCTGTGCAAAAATGGAAACTAAAACATTGAGTAAAAAGGTCCCCCAGGAAAACCAATTAGTTAAAAACACAAAAAGAAAAATCTAGCAAAGCTAGACTTTCTACTGTGTGACATCTTAACCTTTTTGTATCAGAGGCAACATGGGATATATGCAGATTACCCTTTAAGGATATCAGGTGTTTCAGGTAAATGGCAATTCTGAATGTTGATGACTTTTTCTTTTACAATTTACTTTTACTTTTAAGTCTACATTTATCGACAATTTCAGCCCAATAAAGCCAACCCCTCTAGCTGTGGACATGCATGTTTCTGCCTTCTTATGGCATCATCAGCACTATATAAGAGGAATGTTTGATTTTTGGAAGCACAGGGTTGCCACACCCAATTGATATCTGTAAACATTAGGGTGTCTGCAAGATATTCCAAGTAACAAACTAAAACAGTGAGTAAAAAGGTTACACAGGAAAACCAGTTGGTTAAAAAAACACAAAAAGAAAAATCTTCAAAGCTTGACTTTCCACTGTGTGATACCTTAAACCTCTTGTATCAGAAGCAACATGGGATATATCTAAACTACTCTTTAAGGATATCAGGTGTTTCAGCTAAATGGCAGTTCTGAATGTCCATGACTTTTTCTTTTAAGTCTATTTATGGACAGTTTCAGGCCAATAAAGCCAAACCGTCAAGATGTGGACATGCATGTTTCTGCCTTCTTATGGCATCATCAGCACAGCATAAGAGGAATGTATGTGCAAAAATGGGAAAAAGGGATTTGTATGTTTGGATGGTTGGCCAGCATAAGTTTACTTTATAGAAGACATGCTCATTGCCTGTCTCTTTTTAATTTTTTTCCAGTGTTAATGATTTTAAAACTGCAAGTTGAGCAATAATGTGTAATGTTCTCTACAGTCTACTTGTTTACTGTTGCTAGGATATCCATACATAACATCAACTGGTTTCTGAACATAAAGTTAGTTGGTTTTCATTCTCCTTTTTCTAAACAACATTAAAATAATAGCTCTTTAACCTTAAGTTGTATCTCTCTGTCCTCAGAGGTGAATGATTTTCAAATGTTTAAAATGATTTCCAATAGCATCTGATCTATTGTGTGAGTTTACCTGCATCTGTATAGGTACAGATAAAATGCTCATATCTCCATACTTTTGCCAGTCCCTACTTTTTTTGTGTGTGCAAATAACATTTTTCTGTGTCTGTCAAGGTTCTGCAGGAACATGTTTTTGGATCATAGTAGTCATGTTTTTGTCAGGACTTAACCTAATTTAACAGAACTAGTGTTAAATATCATTTGGATTTCTTGGATTGGATCAAAGTAAAATGAAACCTGGTCTGACACTAATTAGTTTTTTCACCTAAATATTGAAGGGATTTATCATATATCTTTATACACAACAAATAAGTGCTTGGCTTTGTTAGATTTCTGAGTGTATTTGTAATGGTGGAAAATTTGTATTTAAACCTGGCACTTTAATTTGACTTGCCAAAGCAATTTCTAATGGCACTAGAGTTTCATGATAGAGGTATATTTTTATAGTTTCTATCATGTTTGGGTCAGAAAAATATCTGTGAATGTAGAGCTATAACATTTCTAACTTTTCCTTGTTAAATTCATCCTACGTCTCCCCACCTTCCAATCCAGTTACATCCCACACTGATCCCACTCCGAACAACACATTCTCAGACAACACACCTCTACCCTCACACACAACCAACCAGGAATCCTAGTTGTACTACTCACTCAAAGTAGTATCATGTTACCCACACTCACATCCCTATCACTAGCTCTACTATCGCTAACCTTCCTAACCTCCTTAAAAACAGACCTACTGCTGCACAACTACTCCTATCACACTACCCACACTATCCCACCCTCTCAAACCCACTCACACTTCTACATCTGCCCCACAATCATAAATCTTGCAACTACATATTACTCACTAACAAAAATGACACCATCTCACCACACTAAGAAAAACTCTCATAGACCAAGCTCACAAACAATTAATATTAAAAAAACACATACTGACACTCCTGCAAACTCTGCTAACCTCTGGTGACATTCACCCAAATCCAGGTCCCCTCTCAGCCAGACAAACATCTGACCTGCTGATCCTAAATCTCAACATAAGAAGTATTACCAACAAGCTAACAGACCTACATGCATTCATAGCCCAACCCTGATGTACTCACCAGTACAGAGACCTGGCTTAAACCCAATATCCAAGATGAAGACATTCTCCCCCCAGGGTATAATGCACTTAGATCTGCTAGAATAAACAGGAAAGGAGGAGGAGTAGCCATTCTCTTTAAAAACACCCTTAACCTCCAGCTCCTGCACACCACACCACCCACTTTTCAAAATGCTGAAGTCCTATTTTCTGTCCTATCCATAAAAAACACCAAGAAGATCAATATAATATGCTGCTACATACCTCCAGGCAACAACACACTCATAATAGAAGACATCCTACACTGGACAAAGGACAATCTACCTCAGGAAACAATCCTACTAGGAGACCTTAACACTGACTGGGCAGCCTGTAACTCCAGCAGCCCCTCTACACATATCGATCTATGTGGGTTCTCTCAACTAATTAAAGAACCAACTAGAATAGATGAGAAAACAAAGAAAGAATCCATACTGGACTGGGCACTAACCAACTATCCCAAACAAAACTATACAGTAGGCTGTCTCCCAGATGACCTAAGTGATCATCTCCCCACCTTCCTACTCCACAAACACTCCAATCACCCCAAACCAGTAGTTTATAAATTTGTACGAGATGACCGTAACCTTACCCCACAATACCTAAATACTGTCCTAAGCCACTGCAACTGGGAACCACTATGGACACTTGGGTTAGACCAGGCAGTAGACTACTTCATTACTACCTTCTCTAACATCCTTAACAGTCTAGCTCCCAGCAGAAAGATCAGAGTTAAAGCCAACTACACACCCTGGCTAAATAGGGACACCAGAGCTTTACTAAAAGCCAAAGATAAAGCCTGGAAAATCTGGAAAACTGACAAAACTCCTAGCACCAGGCAATACTGTCAACAAGAAACAAGGCCAAGGCTGAATCCAAAATAAACAAACAAAACTATTTTCTTAGTGCCCAAAGGAAATATTCAAATAATCCACAAAAATTCTGGCATGCCATTAACTCCCTACTAAAGCCAGGCAAAACCACTACTCCAGCATCCAGCTCTACTAACAATACCCTAGACATAGCTTCAAAATTTAATAACCATTTTACTAAATCCATCTTAGCCCTGTCCAGTCAAATAACCAAAAACAGTCTACCTCAATCACAACCCAACCTATCCCACATCACCCCCTCTTTCAGCCTATCACCAGTGCGCACCTCAACTATCAAAAAACTCCTCTAAAACTAAAGCCAACCACACTGGCAGCTGATAACATACCTGCTGCATACCTAAAAATGGCAAGTGACTCCCTATCCTATCCTGTCTGCATCCTTATCATCCACTCCATACTAGAATCCTACATACCCAAACTCTGGAAAGTATCTCAAATCATTCCTCTGCATAAAGGAGGTAATTCTTATGAATTCTCCAACTACCGACCTATTGCCATCCTTTGCCCCTTTATCCAAAATTCTAGAGAAATGCATCCTCTTGCAAGTGAAGACATTTCTTAACGCACACGATCTACTATCTACCACACAACACGGTTTCTGTCCACATCACAGCACTACCACAGCCCTTCTATCCTTCACTAATCATATAAACCTTCACAGGAATGATAACAAATATTTATCAGCCATTTTCCTAGACCTCTCAAAAGCATTTGATATGGTGTCCCAGTCCATTCTACTAGACTCGCTAACATCATTATCCTTCACCTCCTCTACTATAGCCTGGTTCAGAAGCTACCTATCTGACAGGCAACAATCAATCCATTGGAAAGGAACTCTGTCTACACAACTTCCAATCACCATAGGAGTCTCACAGGGCTCTGTACTGGGCCCGCTATTGTTCTCTATTTTCACAAATAACCTCAATAGCTCTACACAACATGCCACACTCATACAATATGCGGATGATTCAACCCTGATCTGCTCTGTCTCATCTCTCACCACCCTACATACACTCACTCAAGATACCTTTAACTCAGTAGAAAAATGGATATCAGGTATCCAACTAATTCTAAATCCCAGAAAGACAAAACTGCTATTATTTACCCCTAATAGATAAAAAAAAGCCTCTCCTTTACCATAACATCTAAGGACGGCACCACCATCTCTCCTTCTAATCACACCAAACGTCTGGGCATTGAAATAGACAATAATCTCCACATCTCACATACCATAAAACTAGTACACAAAAAACTAGGCTCCCTATACAGGCATAAGTCCTTTCTCTCACAAAAAGCAAGAGTCACTCTTGCACAAAGCCACCTCCTCTCAACTCTGTTATACGCAGCACCAATCTTTACCCAAATCAGACAATCTGACCTAGACAAACTAGAATCATGCTACAATAAAATAGCCAAGTTTGCTACTAACTCAACCTATAGAGCCCATCACTGTACTGCACTAAAAGAACTAAAATGGCTTGAGCTACCACAGCTACTTAACTATCACCAGCTGGGCATAGCCTACAATATTCTCAAATATCCTGAAAAAAAACCCTTCATTATCCAACCTACTTACTGTCTATACTGCAAACCAGTACCTAAGATCCAGTGAACAATCTTTCCTCTCCATCACCAAGGCTAACAGTAATGCAGGGAAAGTGCTCTACTCCCACACCGTTGCCAGAAATTGGAACTCTCTTCCCCTATCCGTGTCGACTGTCCCCTCCACATCCATATTCAAAAACTCCCTCAAATCACACCTTCTTAGTACCTGGTTATGCCCTTGTATCACATAACCCTACCCATACTACTATTAACTCACCAAACTCCTCTCTGACCACATGCTGGATCTCTGATCCCCTGTAGGTTTGGTAATCTGAAAGGGTACTTTTAACTGTAGAATCTTACTTGATATATTTTCTTCTCTTACCAACGTATAACTGACATCGTCTTTTTACCCATGTTCTATATCTTTTACCTGGAGTGTTTTTATTAATTCTTGTTATATTACTATGCTCAGCATACATGATGTAACCTGTTTTGTGTATTATGCTGGATGTACTGTAACTGACATTGTCTTTTATCTATGTTCTATATCTTCTTTTACCTGGAGTGTTTTATTAATTTCTTGTTCTATTACTATGCTCAGCATACATGATGTAACCTGTTTTATGTATTATGCTGGATGTACTGTATTTGTTTAACTTTATGCCGGAGCTTTTCTCCCTGGGCCTCTGCTGAAAATGGACCTGGTCCAGTCAGAATTTTCCGGTTAACAAATGTAAAATAAATAAAATAAATAAATAAATAAATAAATTATAATGGTGCTTAACTAAGTGATAACGCATTATTTTCAAGTCTCTGAAATGCTGCTTTTTGACCAGATGCATGTTTCTTGTGAGTCTTGACAAAGACATCCCTAAAGTTTCTGACATTGGGTAATTCCTAAAGTTTCTGACACTGGGTAATTCTTCTGTCATTTCCTGTATTTGAAATTTGAAAATTCTCTGAATCTGAATTCATACCAAAAATAATTTTTCATCTCATGAACAGCCGATGTATAGTAAACATTTTAATGTTTTTGCTGTCAAGTTAGACTCCTATCTGGGGGGTACTGTGATGTCTAATTTTCTGAAAGACATTCCCATATTCTTGACTAAGGTGATTTGCAGTTGGTGTCAGATGCCTTTTTCTGAAATCAGCAGTATTTGCCATATTCATGTCCAACTTATCCTAACCACCTCTTGAGTTCTTTTGTTTGGATGGTTCAGGATATAAAACCATTGACTCTATGTCTATATTTCCTAATTTTTTGAAAATTATTGCCCATTATGGAACAAATGGACCTCTTGTTTATGGCTGACATAAAGGTATTATTGCATTGCCTGTTGGTACCTTTACCTGGAAATATTTTTTAACTTCTCAGTGTGGAAGCACAATGTCAGAGTTGTCAGTGTTGCTGCCTAAGATTTCTTATTTATTTTATTTGTTTTAGTTTGATTTCAGGTGGTGGTACCCTCTACATGTCCTCCCAGTGACTGCAAGAGTTTTGGTGGGTACCACATCCTTAGGGCATCTGTCACATCACTTGGTAGGTCAGACATGTGCAAAACTGTGTGTGTGTGTGTGTGTGTGTGTGTGTGTGTGTGTGTGTGTGTGTATCTATCTATATATCTCTATACACACACATATATATATATATATATATATATATATATATATATATATATATATATATATATATATGCACACACACACACACACACATATATAAATAAATATATATATATATATATATATATATATATATAGATATATGTGTGTGATATATATATATATATATATATATATATATATATATATATATATATATATACACACACACACACACATATATATATATATATATATATATATATATGTGTGTGTGTGTGTGTGTGTGTGTATGTATGTATGTATCCTAACAGTTTGTGTACAATGTGCATGTGTTTTGAGCTATTGTTAAGGGCTTCACTATTTTGATGTATTATATATTTCTAGCAATTTGTAACTCATTGGCAATGTTTCCTAAACTACATTATATTCAGTTTTAATTTTCATTTGGTTCATTAATTTATTATTAATCTGATTGTTTGGAAAACTTCATTGACTAGCAGTGGTTCTGTGCTACTATATTAAGAGATTTAGGTAGTACAGCCTTTCAGAACTGACAGTGGCTTTAAGGATGAGAAAGCACTTTTATTCATCACAGCAGCTTCAGACTGGTTAATTTGGATTTATGCTGCTATTTCTGATGCTGTGTTACCATTTTTGATTAGCACTAGCTGCACATAGCTGCCTGGCTTATCAGTCTTAATTAGTTTTGAAAAGTTTTATTACTTTCTATTGCACTGATTTCTACCAGTTTTATTTGTATCTGTCGTTGTGTGGCTTTCCATTGAATTTCCCATGATTCTGCGGGCTGCTGCTTTACAATTTAGCACAGTGGTTCTATTTCCTGTATGAGAAATCACAATTTTCCTTGGCAGGATAGTTATTTTTTTGTGTGAGGCAGTCTATCACAATAGCTATATGCAGAGTTGCTATATGGTTTTCATTTTACATATACTAGTAACTTCTTTGGATTAGTTTATGTGCTGTGTTAGACAATACATGATTCTTATGTTTCTGCTATTTTCTCCAATTCTCTAGGCTTGTATTTGTGATATTGTAAGGATTTGCTATGTTTTTAACAGGCCCTTTAAAGAAAGAGGTGAAATATTTAGTGTTTTCTTCTTAACTTAGCTGAGCTGGTAAACAACTTTAGACTGTCTGTTTTTCCTATTATTTTTACTGAGTTTGAAAATCTGCAGTAAAAGAATTTGTGCCCAGCATCCTCAATATTGTATGGAATATGCTAAGGCTTCTGTCGTCTATCATTGATGGCTTTTACTACAACTTAACATTTCATATTGAGTATTCTTAGGTTCAAAATCTATAGCAATTGTTTTAAACCTGGAGACTTGTGTATTTTTCCTTGCCTAAATATTGTATATATATTAAGCATCTTTCCCTAACTGAATTAAGAATCATAGCTGTTAACTTAAGGGTAACTCATTATGAGGAAAGCAATTCATTTTGATTTTTAAAGTCCATTTTCCCCTCCATTCCACATTGAAAGTGTCTGTCACACATTCAGTGGTATTTCTTTTCTTTTCTTTCTTTTTTTTTTTTTGCCTAAGCAAACTTTTATTGTAAACAGGATTAAACAAGCATTCATGCATTCCTCATGCATGGTGCACTCAGTTCATCTGGCAGTTTTCCCATATCAAACAAAAAACAGGAATAAATAGAGAAAGAAAGGTTGCCTTAGGAAAATGCCCATTTCCTAAGTTTATATTCATGTCAGGCAAAGTGCAAAGCCTGGAGTTTTACAATATTATTGTATATTGCATCAACATTTCTCCTACCCATTTCAATGAAATCCAACCTGAAGTCCAAACATGGCAAATAATGCTGATACGTATTAATTCATTAAAAGAACATTTTATAACTATAAAATAACACATTTTAGCCATCATGTAAGCTTCCTAGATGAAGATATTAGGAGCTGTTAGTAAGTGTTCCACATTTTGTGCATGTGCTGCACATAATGAAAGTTAGTGTTCCATATTTTGGAGGTAGAAGGTTGAGTGCTATTCTAAGAGTCACCAGTTATACTGGCAGTCTGTATCAAATCCAGAACAAGTGCTGGTTCTGAACTAACATGCTTGTTCTAATAATATGTGATGGTATTCTATTTGGATTTTGTTTAAAAAAGACCTAAATTGTGGTTTCTGTGTGTATGTGTGAGTGTGTATCTGTGCACACTTGTGTGTTTTCCCTCACATCTGTTCTACGGAAATGGTGTTGCAATGTTCTGCTGAGTGCTGAGTTGCATGCTTCTTGATTCAGAGCAGACTTAAGTGAATAGTTTGTTACAGTATATCTGCAGCATCTGCCCCGAAAATCTGCATTGGGAAAGGTGCTTATTTCTAAATGTCTGACATACTAAAAAAGTTGACTTGACTTGCAGTCTTTTTCCATCAGTCTCCTTTTTTTTTAGGTAACCACGGTAAAATGACTACTTTTATTACTAATAAATAAAGTGGACAGTGAGCTTGGATTAAAATGTTTACATTTTTCAGTTTAATTTCTCCAAGTCTTTTGGGTTTCTAATACCATGACGGGAATGGACCCCATTCCTAAATCTAAGTGTGATTAAAGTTCATGAAATTAGTATTGTTTCAGTCTTTGACATTAGCCAGAATTACTCTTCGCTGTACCTGCAATGTGCCCAGAACTGACTCCTCCTCCAATTCATATAGAGTTACATGTATCAGTACCATACCTAAGTATGATTGTAAAATATTTTTTTATAAGATCCATTGCTCCTTCTACTATTGGAATTGTCTGAATATCCATCTTCCACACATCCCTCATTTCTGCCTGTAAATACTGGCATTTTATGACTTTGTGTCTCTCTGCATGTAAGACACTGTAATCACTGAGTCTAGCAAATTCGTTGATCAATGCTACTTTTGCCTTTTTTCATGGACTAATTTATCTGGTTTTCTCACATCTATTTTTTGAACTGCTGGCAACAGGTGATTCCATGTGATATAAATTTCATCATTTTCTATAATGCTTTGTTGTTCATGTTTCCAATGCTTCTCAACTACTTCAGTATTATAATGTTTGCACAATCCCCAGTGCAACATTCTTGCCACATTATTATGCCTTGCAGTTATGCAGTCCTTCTGCCATTAGTGTATGACACCCAGCAACAAGATGGGTAACTGTTTCCAGTTCTGTTTTACAAAACTTACATTTTCCTGTTTCTCCCACATGTTCAATGGACATTGTAAACCAATGTGTACATAGTCCTTTATCCTGGGCTGCCAATATTAACCTTTCATCTTTTGGTTTAATTTCACCTGTCCTTAACCATTCCTGGATTCGGTCCTGATTGACATGCAGTTGTTCCAAGAGTTTCCTGTACTTGCAACTATATTTATGCCTTGTCCACATTTCTTGCCTTCTCATCTGATCTTATATTCTTTCTTTCTTTCTTTTTTGGCACATTTAGTTGATGCCTGACTTTTATCTACTTCTCATATGATTTCCATTCCATTCAACAGTGAAGCCTCACACGTCATTGAAAGTTCATGGTCACATTTTTCCTCCAGATATTAAACATCTCCTTAAAAGATTGGCTGGGAGAACTGGGATACAACAGGATGAGTGCAGTAAGCTGATTAGGGATCCCCTTGCTGTTTACTGTCTTAATTAAACTAAACTGCTAAAATACTCAGAAGAGTTATAAATACAACACTTTAGTTGCAGGCGTGCTTTCTGCATCAAAGAAACACCTGATGAATTTTTGTTTGACCGGTTCAGAATTCTGTGTTGGAACATTACCTTAAACTTAATGGAGCAGCATCTGACCAATCAGAGGTGACTTAACATAGGAGCTGTAACAATCAACACATTATAAAATGGAACATACTAACTTTACTGTACATTAGGTGTAGAAAATTCTGAAGTTAGTCCTTCAAAAAGTTGTAGTCCTTCTTGATGTTCTGACTGGGCAATTTGTACTGGTCACAAGCTTCAGATTCACCAGCTTCCTGGTCGGTTCTTAGTCACGTAATATTCCTTAGCCAACCATAGCTTTATCCTATAGAAATGCCTTTCAGAAAGAAGTCAATGGTGTCTGTTAGTTTGTGTAACATCCATGGAGACAGTGTGCTGCTGTTAACAATTGTTAATTTATAAAATAATTAATACTAGTTACTTGAGCTTGGGACAACAGAAAAATAGCACCAGATCATATAAAATATGAATGCATTTGCTGAAAATCAAATTCTGTGTAATTGTGGATGTGCTTAAATGTTTGTTAGCTTTACATAAAAGAGAAAATACAGGAGCAGTTGATGTATGTAATTCACATACCAGTAAAGGAAATGGAACTGAAGGCAGCTATAGTTTGAAAAGACGTACCTGGGATAATTGGAAGATTCCATTAAAATAAAACAGATCTGTCAGCTGTGAAGAAGTTTCAGTGGGCTCATGTGGAGTACGGAAAATAAATATCCTATGTCAAAGTCAGGAGAGCAGGTCATAATCGGTCACCATAAATGACATAATTTCTATGCATGTATGTAAATAAGAGAAGAAAATAAGGAGCAGAGAAGCATACAAAGGTGGAAAAGGTTATGGAATTCCCTATTATAAAACAGTAGGGGTCTGGTAAGAAATCACTGTAAAGGATATGAAGCAGGTTATTTGATAATGGGTCATTTCATTTTGGAAGGGATCCCATGGCAGCTAAGAAAATATAGAAGTCAGAGAAGTTAAGGGGCACATAGTATTTATCGAATAAAGAAACTATTGTAGTGTTTTACAGAAGCTTTGTTTATCTTGTTTAGTCAAACTTCAAAAACAGCTCTGTTGCTTGAGACTGAAGTCCAGATGGTATAATCTTGTAAGATTACTACGGAAGAGTTGCAGGATACTGCATATAAGTAAGGCTATACTTATAGGAAAAATCCTGATATAGGAAAAACTAGTGAAATATCTGCTTTCCAGCTAACTACAGGAAACCAGGTAGTATCATTTTTGGAGACAGCAGTCGTAAGAGATTAATCTCCAAAGCTAAATGTTTGTTGTTGCCAGAACCTCCTCTTTTCATCTGAGGAGTATTGTCCTTATTAATCACATGTTCTTTCCATCTGCATCTTTTCTGGTAGAGGAATGTGCTCTGGTTTCCTCTAGCGTGGAGTACCTGCTGCTTTCTGAGTCAGACCTTGGCCATCTTCAACTTCGACCAAACTCTGCAACCCATCTACTGACAGGATTATTCCATTCCATCAATTATAGAGAGTCTGCAGAGGCTACCAGTTCGGTCACATACACCTTACAAGGTTCTGGTTTATGTAGTCTTCATGACCTGGATCCCCTTAATTAAAGAAGCATCAGGCCTGGTATCAGCCCACTTATGTATACTGGTACCTTTGGAGGTCCCAGGGGCTCAGCTCATCTCCTCTTTTCAAGGATATGTTTTATCACTGGGGTTAGAATGTTGCCACTGCTCACCATCTTGCTATACTTCTTGAAGACAGGTACACCTGTTTATGCTCACAGCTAAGTTATTTTGCTAGCTTTCAGCATTTTGTAGTTGTTTGCATGTATTGTTTTCAGTGTTTTATTTTTATTTATTTATAATAACTACATACATTTTAATTTTAATCCAGGAATCAGATATGTCATGAGTGTTATCTAGACCCTGATATAGACTTTGTTTTAGTGCCATATAGAGGGTTATTAAAAGGATGAGAAGTATAATTGGCTAAGAAATATTAGGGTTGTTTAGCTGCTATAAGAAAGTGTTATCTTTCATTTAGGAAAAAAGTAAATAGCAAGTTGCAGCAGACATTCTTGCCGGAGCTGGTCTTCCACATTTTTTAAATCAGGAATATCACACAGAGTTGAGATCGGTGTATTTATTTGTTTGGCAATGATGTAACTTTGAAAGTATGAACATGACAGCTGTCATAGGTGTAATGAAAAGACCTACAACATTTAAAGAGTAGATAATACTTCATAGCTGAAATTTAGTGCAAGGAAACCAAATTTTTGTGTTTGGAGTAATCCCATCCTTCTGATCCAACTAAAAAAAAAACTGTGGTAATATGCCTAAAATATTCCAAACAAGATGTGATGGTTATCACTGCTCATGATGACCTCAAATTAGAGAAAAGTTGTAGGAAGGCAATTGCCACATCAACAGCTCATGAAAGTACTCTTATGTTAGCTGCATAAACATAATACTCTTTTTTTAAAACGTTATACCATTTAAGTGCAGTGTGTACAAACATACCATAGCACTGATACATGCTTTTAAATGGAATGAACAGCAGTCCAAAACTTAAAACATTAAATATGTTTACATTTCTACAGGTGTAAAAAAACACTCATGACACTTTATGGAATTATTTTAAAGTATCAAAAATTCATTTAAATCAATATACTTTGTTAAACAGCTATGGTTTTACAACATTCTGTTTTTGTGATTCATTTTTAAATGCTACTTTCGGAATAATCAGATATTGTAAAATAATTATTTCATGTCAATTCCACATTACTCAGATTACATATATCAAAGCATCATGTCATTTTCATTATTAAAGTTTTTTGTTGCAGAGTGTGGAATTGGATAATAATTTTAAATTCCATGCATGTCAGTAAGTTGTAGCTGTTTCCATTTATTTCACTGCCAGCATTTTAGTTAATCTCTGAATTGTGCTTTTCTGAAAAATACTGTACCACAGGATTCTTTCCATTACATCTAATCACTTCATTCTTGTCCTTCTACACGCATTCTTTCAGTTCCTTGGGTAAGATGGATCTAAAACTGTTTGTGCAGATCCCAGTAATGCAGGAGGTGTCAGATGTAATAACATTCTTCCTACTGTGTATAACAAAACTACTTGTTACCACAAAATCTTGTAGTCCTTAAATTGTCTAAAAGGGATTCTGTGTATGTGGTGTAAACTTTTTAAAAATTCTGTGCACTCATGCCAGTATGAATAAGCATAATAGATAAAATGATTATAGGTTATGGAATGCATAATTTATCCATCACTTTACATCAATTCAAATACATATCTTTCAACTGTCCATCATTCTACATTACATTTAAGGATATATATATATATATATATATATATATATATATATATACATATATGTATATAGCTCTACTTCAGTAGATCGAACTTTTACAAGCTCAAACCACATATGGCCGAGACCATATGTTCGAACTCATGAAAGTTCAAACACTGAAATAAAAACACATAAAACAAAAAAACATAAAACTAAACATCTATAGCACCCCCACACCCCCTTACTTAAATATACCAACTTCAACAATGGGAAATCTTCCCTCTCCACTCTGTACGGAGATCTCCATTCAGTCCCATCAAACTTTTACAGGTTCGGACATATGGTCTTGGTGATGTGTGGTTCAAACTTGTAAATGTTCGATCGACTGAAGGGGACCCATATATATGTAAACAGTTTATTCTCACAAACTGCCCAACCAATGCAGCCTTACTGTGGACAAATGACACAACCAGTGCTTGAGGGGAAACACTAATGATGATCTGTTTAGTAGAGAATCTGTTTTAAAATTTGTCCGAACTGACGCGAATAATCCGTTCTTAAATGAAGAAAGATTTAGAACCAACACAGCTACAGAACATACCCTCAACGGAATACAACACAGGCACATTGAATGCAAGAACTTAATTTACGTACTTGAAAGGACATTAATAAAGTTTAGAAATGTTGAGTATGATAATTTTTACCTCAACACGTGCATCCAACTGGGTTTAGTTCCTCAGGGACTCAGGTTTTGCAAGTTCCCAAACGGTACTACTACTAACTCCCCACTGTATAAAGAACTAGTATAACTATATAATGAAGCCAGAATTAACTCACCAAACATAATAAAGAAAAACTAATAAACTTAAAAACAGATGTTGAAAACCTACATGTTAAAATCATAGAGCATAGTGATTTTGACTTATACCTACATCTATTTGAAGGACTAAATCACATAATTTCCAACCACACAGCTACACTAGTAAACCGCAAAAGAAATAAACTGCAAAGGGATCAGTGGCAATACTTAATGATCTCGCTTACCCTTTAGGCAATAATAACAAGGGCAGAGGTTTTAAACAAACACCAAGTAATCCTAGACAGCGGCACGATGAGTACAGACATAGGCCGACTCCACAAGTCTCAGCAACGGCTAACCTGTACGCAGGTTCTCCTTCACAGAGTAACAACCCACCAGCAGCAACCTACACGATGTCACCAATGCACAGTTACTAGAGGAACATAGAAACACACTAGCGGGAACATCAGATTCAATTTCACCACTTCCACTTCACTCTAACCAAAATTCTCCAGCACTAAATCTAACTACTGCTGCAGAAAATAACAACAGGAATTATTTTTTAGAGTAGGGTCAATGGGATCTAACCAACACTCCCAGGAATTCATACAGGACAGGACAAGGGAGGGGGAAGATGAGAGTACACAGATTCCTTCCTCTAGAGACAACCATACGAACCAGGAGCCAAAGCAAGTGTTAGATACCAACTTTAACAACCAAAGACAGGCTTTCCTTGACTGCCCAATCTTCAACCTGTCAAACAGAACATTCTCATAAGCACACATCCAATTGCTAAGCAAGGGATTCACTTTCATCCCTGGGCAGAGAGTGAACATAATGGACTCATTACTGGAACTCGGGCTTTTTTCCCAGGAAACTCAACTTAAAAATTTGGCATAACAATAACACTAGGTACAATGAGGAATCATCTGATTCCGAAGAATACTTCAACCATAACACACTGATAAAAATGAAGTCTGTTTAACCCGACTGTGCACCATATAGTGCAAACCTTCTTGAAGGTCTGTGAACACGACATGAGATTGCTCTTAAAGCAACCTAGCAACTCTAAATGGTTTAATTTAACCAAACTTGAACAACTAGCCCTAAAGGAATTCAAACATGACAAGACACTCAGGATCATGAAAGTAGATAAGGGCACAGGCATAGTGCTCATGACACAGGATGATTACTTCAAAAAAGTGAATAATGAATTGAAAGATGGCACTTTTTACACAGCCACTAACACTAATACAGTCAACAAATGTTTTTTAGTATTGACAAGCTACTCAAAAAGTTAGAGCAAACTCAAAATATTTCACTGGAGGAGCACATGTATATGCTTGTCATGAACCCTAGCATGGGTAAACTAATTGTCATCCTGAAAGTGATCCACCATTCAGGCTGGTGATTTCAAATAAACACACTAAAACCGAAAAAATCTCGGAATATGGGATACTGTGCTTAACCCCTTCCAACTTTTATCTGAAGGATTCGTGGGATTTCTTAGATCAGTTGTACAGGGCTCAAATAGATCCATCTAACTGCTCTCTAGTTACATTGGATATAGTAGCCCAGTACACAAACATCCTACACAAAGAAGGGTTGGAAGCTCTAAAATTGTATCTCTCCAAATATGCAGGGTTCTCCTCTAACAGAACTAACACTGTTTGTGACCTAGCAGAGGTAGTTATCAACAACAACTTTTTTTCATTTCAATCAAAAACTATACCAACAAGTATGGGGAGTAGCTATGGGGTCGAAAATCACCCCGGCGCTAGCCAACTTGGTCCTAAGTACCTGGGAGTTAGAAACGTTCATCCACCTACCTGGCTACCAGTCTGTACGGATGTATAGAAGTTATAGTGATGATATTTTTTTCATCTGGGAAGGCACAGACATGGAACTGACTGACTTCATCAAGGTATAACTAATAGCATAGGATACTTGGATTTTACCATCTCTGGACGAGGTGCAACTATCCATTTCCTGGACACCACCATAAAGATCAACAAGTCTAACAATAGTTTGGAATCCAACATCCACCATAAAAATACTTATCTCAACAATTTTCTGGACTACAATAGTCAGTACCCACATTTCTTCAAAAAGAATGTGGTACGAGGACAGTTCATCCACCTTTCCCGCATCATCAGTGTAGATGAGGATTTTGTTTCTGAAGCCAATTTCCTCAAAAGGTGTTCTTAGCAAGAGACTATCCTGACCACATTATAGAACAAGAGCTGGACAGGGTAATACAGGAGAGACACATCTAGCACATGCCTAGACTGATATTTGGCTACAATAGCTGTAGCAGAAGTACTAACCTGACTGACAAACTCTTTTTCAATTACCAATCAGTAGGAACACGCAGGTGATGAGGGAAATCATCATTAAGAATTGGAGCATTTTTTCCAGCCAGGATGATCTAAAATCTATTTTAGGTGAAAAACCTACCTTCTCCTACAAAAAATCCTCTCCGTTAAGAGCAAGTTTCGAAAACAGGGACTTGCCTTTTCTAATAAGAAACCAGGATCTAACACAAGGACCCCCAGTCATGTTTACTTGTGGCCAGTGTGTAGTTTGCCAACACATTTTAAGCTGCAGCTCTTACATCTTCCCACATTGCAACTACAAAGTTATTTTTACGCAGCATATGTACTGCCACACGGAGTGGGTGATATATGCAGCTATATGCAGAAGATGTAACCGGTTCTACATTGGTAAAACTAGCAGAAAACTTTCTGACAGATCTAAGGAACACCTGGCAGCTATCTGCAAAAAGGATAGCACTAATGCACTAGGAAACCACAGCAGCAAATGCATGAATTTCTCTGGGTTTCAGTTCTTGGTATTGGAAAAGCTGGATTTATTTTTTGGTGACTGCAACGCGCTGCTGGAATGAAAGAACTTAAATGGCAGCTCCTGCTGGGTGCTGACTCAGCCCCTGGTCTCAATGAACATATTAATATTAAATGTGCACTGCGTTGGCTACGTTAAAAACATAGTGGTTTTGTTTTGTTTGGTTGCAAGACTACTCTAGGGGAACAGGGGTTTTGCTAGATGAATGACACACTGAGTTGTGGACTTCTAGAGATTTCCCAGGTTGCTTTGGCAGTTTAAATATTGGATTTCAGCCCTAGTGCTTACTTTAGTTTCAATGGTTCCCCTATACTGTTATTTCTAAATATCTTAAATTATTATTGTCCTTTATTTATTTATTTAATTTAATTTAATTTGATTAGTTTATTAAGTCACGATGATAATGTACCTTTTAATGCTGACATCTCTTGGTAATCACAGCATTTTTTTTATGGGTTGGGTTATTTTATTGCTGAGTCTTATGATTGGCCCTGTGACATTCTATCTGTTTATGACAGGTTAGTATTTTTTTGAATTACAGAATATCAAGTGTGTACAACTGATTACACTGCATTTATGTATTTGTTTCTGAAGAAGTCTTATCCACCAATAAAAGATGAAAGCGCTAAAACACTAGTTCATCCTACGTGTTTTATTTTTTTGGTTTATAGTTCGAGGTTCGTTTCTCATAGTCAGGGTGTTTTAAGTTATTTTATTTTATATATATATGTGTGTGTGTGTGTGTGTGTGTGTGTTTATATATATATATATATATATATATATATATATATATATATATAGGAACACTTCAGAATGCCGAAATCCTGAAAGATCGAATTTCATGACCGAGACCATATGATCGAACTTTCGGAATCCCGACATTGTGAACGGAGATCTGCATACAGCGCAGAATGGGAGATTTTCCTTTTCCCTCGCTGTAATCGATCTCAGAGTTGGAATATTTAAGTAGCAGGGGTAGGGGGTGCAATGCGGCTTGCCCCCCTGTAGAAACATTTTTTTTTTTTTTTTTTGGATTTGTTTCGGAATTTCAATTTCAGTATTCTGAAACATCGAGAGTATAGTCTCGGTCATATGAAATTTGATGTTTTGGGATTTCGAGATTCTGAAGTGGTGGGGGGGCATTTGTGGATGACATTTTTTTTTACGCAATATCTTTTTGCAGGGTTAGTCAAGATACATTAGAATGGTCTGCCAATGTTTTACTGTTGAAACAAACTCTATTCTTGCATAGGTAAAGTGTGTATGGGTGAACTTAAGTAAGATTACTTGCAAGTTCCTGGCTATGTGGTGTGAAAGAAATACAGGTAATGTAACCATGGTCTTTTATTTTCATTATTTTAAACCTTGTAGGCTCAAAGCAGATTCTCTGGGTAGGCAGTTGGGATGGGGGTAATGCCTATGTGCGAATGGAATGACTGCAGTTCTGGCTTGCTTTGAAAAATAAGTAAGATCGACCACAAGCTCTGAACTCTGTGTATTGTTTATGTAAAAAAAGAATACTTACCTTAATGACAGTTTTGTCTTTTTTTGTTGTTGTTGTTTTGTTTTTAACCTTGCAAGATCAGATCAGATACTATGGGTAGTGTAGGCAGTGGAGATTGTGGCTATGTGTGATAAATGCAACTGGCCCTAATGTTTACTGTTGTTGTAATTCCAGCTTTGCAAAACTGTAATATTTTTCTGTCTGTACTTTAAGATGAATGTAAAATAATTAACATGTTTATGAGTAATTCTTAATGTGTGTTATTTCATATCTGTTCATGTATATAATGAATATTTGTTTAAAAATGTGTGTCATATGTTGGAGCTTCTCTCTGGATTATATGCTGAAAAGTTTTTTTTACTAAAGCTGGTTGCAGAAACCCAGGTAAACAAAAGTAAAATAAATAAAATGAAATGTGTATTTGGCTGGCACACACAAGCTGTAACTAATGTCTCTGTCAACAAAACAAAAGTAATGCAAGTATGCAACCCAACGGTTACTATTTTAGTTAGGTAATGGAGGGGAGTGTTTGTGAATGAAATGAGTTGACTGGCATTGCTGTTTACTGTTGCAATTGGGGCTTTGCAAGATTAATGTGTATTTGGATAAAGTCAGCTGTCATACAAGCCTGTAACTGCTGTTTCTTTGCAACTGAGTAAATTAATGTAATCACTGCTATTTTTGTTTTAATCCTGGCAGGGCCAAAGCAGATGCTTTGGGTTGGCAATTGATATGATGGCTGTTTGTGGATGAAATGTTTGGCACTGTAGCCTTGGTATAATAATTCTGGCTTTGCAGGACTCACGTGTATTTGGGTGAAACAAGATAGAATGCAATCTCTGCTTCCATGCATCAGTTCAGTACAGTAATGAAAACATTATTACTGATGCTGGCAAGGCCGGACCACCTCCTTTAGGTAAGTAACGGGTATAGCGGGTTTGTTTGTAAGTGAAATGAGTGGTTCTGCTATTTACTGTTATAATTCTGCCTTTGCAAGACCGCTGTGCATTTGTGCTTACTGTCACTTGGGACTATTTGACAATGACTTGGTATTTTTATTTAACTGGCATACATCTGTGGTGTGGTGGCTTGTGTGAGTGTGCGCGCACGCGTGTGTGTATTTGTGTGGATGTGGCAAATGGGAAGGTGTTTTGTTTTTGACCCATGAAGATGCACTTTTGGAATGAAATGCTCACGCTGCCTCATCCTGCAAGTAATTGCCATCCTGGCATATGGTTGTCAATGATCCATTCAGTGAGCAGCATTGTGAAAGGGGTGTGGCTTGGTCAGCAGTTTAAGGAAGTGCATGGATAGCAATGTGTTGATGTGGGTGTGGCTTGTTGTGTGCAGCAGTCTGGGAACTGTAAGCACAAATCTAAAAATCCTGCCTACACCCCTGAACCAAACAGCCTCCTCTCCAACACCTAGCATGGTTTAGGCCCAGTCACAGTACTACTACTGCCCTGTTTAACTTCACCAACATAGGAAACCAATAGAGAAATTAGGGCAACCTTGTTTCTGCACTTTCCTTGACCTTTCCAAAGCATTTGACACAGTGTCCCACTAAAAGCTCCTCTCTGAACTTACAACACTAGGTCTCACTTACCCCTCCCTCTCCTGGTTTCACAGTTATTTATGTAGTCATCAGCAGGCAGCTAAATGGCAAGAAAATCTGTCAGCATTTCAAACAGTCTTTGCTGCTATTCCTCAAGGGTCAATACTTTGCCCCCTTCTGTTTAATATTTTCATAAGTAAACTTCATACTGCTACAACAGTTGCCACTCTCGTATAATATGCTGACTTTTAGCCCTTATCTGTTCTGCCTCATCCATAACAAAATTACAGGAAATCACTCAAAATCTTTTCCTGACATTTATATATGGCTAAAAATTATAAGTTGCTGTTTAATGCCAAAAAAAACTTAAGCTATTTACTCCAAAACATCTTAACCAGAAACACACATTTCATATTACCTCAAGTAATAACACAAAAGTAGAAACCATAAGCCAACCTAAACTACTCAGTCTCATAATAGATGATAGCCTCAAATTTCCAAAAAGAAAGCTCACCAAAAACTTGTCTCCTTCTATAGGGCCAAACTCTACCTGACAGATCAAGCAAACATTACCTTAGCAGCAACATACCTCCTTCCTTCACTATTATATGCTTCTCCTATTCTTACAAAAATCAGCACTACATATACAACTAAACTAACCTCCTTCTACTACAAAATAGCTACATTTGCAACCAACCAGCCTTATAAAACACAGCACTGCTTTGCATTAAAACAGCGAAAATGGCTTGAACTCCTAAACCAGTTGACATACTCATAACTAATCATTGTATTCTCCAGACAAATGTCCAGCATTACAAAATACTCTACTATACCATTCACCCACTAGAGACATTCGCTCTAGCAGTAAGACACCCAACACTGCTGGAGATTCTCTACTCCCATTATGTGTCAAATCTCTGGAATGAAATCCCCACACAGTTTAAACAGAAAACGTAAATAGTTTCAAAACTTTGCTTAAACACCTGTGCCAAAGATGGCTCTGTTCTTCCCACTCACCTGGCTAGCTTTACTCAAATTACTTTTCTCCAACTCTTAAGCCTCTTTGCTTCCCAATCATTTTGCACCTCATCGCTCCTCCTCAAACTGCACTTATTTCCTTAACTCTTCCTCCTCTCACCCCCCCCTCCCACTAACCACAGTTCCTCCTCTGTCCATTTATCTTTCTGCTTATTTCCATATTTTTTTAAGCTGCATTCTACTTGTCTGTAAGTTATTACTGAACTTAAAAGCACCCCAGTTTGGTCTTTTCCCTGCAACCATCTTGCTATAAATATATTAATTTTTATTGTATGTTGTTCCTCTATTCAGTAACTAGCCAGTTTATGTTAATTTATTTCTTGTTTCTTTGTATTAAAATGCTACATTCA